>NC_072854.1:4759425-4961925 GCF_028858705.1 Grus americana | reverse complement strand
CAGGTGAAATGTTTTAAAACGAAAAATTCTGTATTTTAACATTAACATTTGACGGCGAATGTGGGAGATGGTTTTGTTGGACGAGTAGAATAAACACCGGGTTCCACCTGCCCCAGAGAGCCGCCTGTTCATCCACTCCTCATCCTTACGCTCACAAAACACTGTGCAGACCAATGAGTGAAAAAAGACCGAGAAAGTGAAGGAGACGATCGTTTAAACCCCTCCAGTCCTGCTTTCCTGGGACCTTGCCATCGCAGCCGGAGCCTGGAGCCTTTCCCTGCGCCCGGCAGCTGCCGGGGGAGGACGGGGGCGATGGCCGAGGCGTAGCAGGGACCTCCTTCTCCCTTACGCTTCAAAGGTTTCTTTAAACTTTAACTTAGGAGTGACATGAGACCAGAGAAAGTAACTCAGCCCCGACCTGTAAACTCGCATTTTGGAAACAGAGAGTCCGTCTGTCCGTCCGTTCCCCCTTCTCCCCCCCCCCCCCCCCCCCCCCCCCCCAGTTCTGGCTTGGCGTGGCAAGTTGGGGTTTGTTTGCAAAGTTTGGAAAGAATAATCATTAAAAAAAAAAAAAAAAGAGGGGGGGGGGAGGGAGAGTTTGTTGCAGAGAGTTCCCCTTCTGGATAAAAGGTGATAATTATAGCAGTTTTCTCGCCAAAGTGGAGCAATACCCCCGCCCCAAAACCACGCACTGGGCTGGGGCGTTGTGCAATTCTGGAGGATGGGTGTGAAAAGTCAAGTAGGGTCGTGTCCGTGTGTGTCGTGTCGTCCCCCCCCGCCTCTAGGTGTAGAAATCGTGCGTGTGTGTTTGTGTACATCTATGTGTTACTGACCTGCGGGAAATATTTTACAGCTACTTATCTCTCCCGGTGCAGAAAATGAAAGCTACAGGGTTGTTTTCTCCTTGCTGCATTGCTTTCTCCATCTCTCCCTATTTACATGCGGTTGCCCCATCCCGTGCAGGCAGCCTTTCACAGTCTCTTTTATTTGCCAAAAACACCTGACACACGGCTCCGGGAGGCTCTTTCTGCAGTCTGGGCTACAACCCCTGCCAGGAGGGATGGCCCCCGCTCAGAAACACGCTCGGACAAGGCTAATACAAGGCGAGAACTGACAGCTGAGGTAGCGGGGGGGGAAGGGGGAGAAAAGTTGGGTTATCCCCAGCGATAGCCAGGGTTGAGGTAATTCCCTGCTAGGAAAGGAAGACCTGGGAGGGAGCTCATCCTTCCCCAAACCTCATACCCAGCTCCATCAGCTCTGCAACCCTCTCCCCCTCCTAGTGAGGTCTGTGCGGCCCCAAACTGGCCCTTTCTCCCCTCCGTGCAGGGTGATAAGGAGATTGCCCTGCCCGCTTTGCTTCCCCGACCTCCCCCCGTCCCCTCGCCCCCTTCCCAACATCCTGTCAAGCAATAGGCTGTAAAATAGTTATCCAGCCCAGCACACAGGCAAGTGCCGTTTGAGAGTAATTTCTGCCCCGAGCGTTTGGCCGGGGGCAAAGCAAGCGTGCTCTCTAACTGATCAACCTGGATATTTCATTATTCATTAATTTACTGTTTAACCAAATCCCACTCATTATCAGAGGCAACGCTTGGCAGAGCCCAGCGAACAGTAGCAGTTGGTGTCAGGCGTGGAGAATTGGCCCATTTGATCCTGGGCTGTTTTATTATTCAACACCACTGACTGAGAAAAAGGCCCATGAATAATAAAGAGCCAAAGCGTGTTTGAACTGAGAAGCATGACACAGCCTTACAAAACAGCAGTTAGGAAATTAAAGGCGAGGTGGCCCAGGCTTTGCATTTTTTATTCTCACTGTGGGCCCAGGCATTGGGATCCCACATTTTTGTTGCTCCTGTGTTTATTGTTGTCGTTATTACTATTTTCCCACAAGCAGTTTAAAAGGTGTAAACCCAAAATCTTAATTGGGATCTTTTTATTGCAAAGTTTCTCTCTGCTCTATCCTCATTATCATTTTGGTTTTAATAATGACATAGATTGTGCTGCTTGCTTTTTCTCCTTTCCTTTACTCCATAGGAAATGAGCCCACTACAAAGATCAGATTGGGATCATTTTGGGTGTAAATCCACAAAAACACTCACAAGAGAAGGTTAACTGAGCACTGGGATGCCAGCGGTGGCAAAGGAACTCTGCTGAGATCCTGGAGGACCCTCAGGGTTGGGACTAGTTCAATAGGATCAAGTCTCCAGAAAACTACTACTCTGAAGGCATTTTTCATATTTTGACACCACCTTCATTTTTAGGCACTGACTGATCACCAGCTGAAGAGTACACCTCCTAGACAGTGGCACCATTCAAAATTCTTTTCATCTTAGCAAATGATCTAATAGTAATCTTCATTGTCATCATCATGCTTTCCACTCTTCTGAACCAAGATCTTTGCTTTTTGGCCCCGGTCCTTCCCTTCTGTGTGGCAGAAACTCACAGGTGTTATCTCAGTGACATCAGGATCAAATTGCATTTTCCAAAACGCTTCCGTTTTTGTAAGATTGTCCTACAGAGTGGTGACATTCAGCATGTCTTTTAAAAAAAGGTTTTCTTCTCTAAGGTGGCTAATATATGGGGTCCTGGAAAAGAGTGAGGAGGAAGCAGTCAATAGCAGCTTTGAAAAATGTCAATCAAAAGGTCTCTGACTTATAAAAGTCATCCAAGAACAGTGGAGTAAAGCAACTTATCTGCAGCCACAATAATCACACAAGTGAACCTGGAGTATTCACAGCAGCCTACCCTAATCTTACCCTCTTAAAATAGGAGAGTTTTGCAAGACTTTTGGTCAAAATATTCTTTCCGTGTTGCCCTTTTGATCTCTGTTGATTATGACAACTGCTGTGGTGAAATACTTTCCAATTTCCTCATGTTGCATTATGATTTCCATTAGAAATAACACATTGAATGTCATCAGGTGCGGCAAAGATCTGGCTTTGAATCTTTCTGTGAGCAAATGGCAAGATGCGTTTTGCCCTTCTTACTTTTTTAACCCCCTTCTGTTGACTTCGCCAAGAATTATGTTAGGAGCTGTCATGGCATTTGAGTCCTCCCTGCATGCAACATTGGGCACAACACATGCTGGTAGGCACAGAATGGGGGTGCCACTCCCGTAATGCTGAGACTGGTCCCCCCTCTCTGCCGTTTGTAGCTGTTCAGACTGAGACACCGCTTAAGATGCTTGGATGATGAAAAGAGATTGTTCCTCCTGTTTGCGTCCCTTCCTATCTTCTCCCTCATCTTCTCTTCTGCCGCCCTGAGATACACAGAAGTGGGATTTCTGACGGGTGGTAGCCGTGCGGAGAATGATAATTATATGACCAAGTGCAGGTTATCTGCACATATTAGTTCTGGTCAGGATCAACAAAGACTTCCTAAATGATTTAGAGTTACTTGATTTGGATCAATTGTTTATTTAATAAAAAAGTGGCCAATTCAACCCTGCACCACATGTCTTGTTTTATTTGTGGCCTGGCTCCCTGCAAAGGCATCTTTGAACAGGCCATGTGTATCCTATTGTGGCGGCAGGCACTTATCCATAGACACTGTCTCATCCTGCAGGGTTTTTATTGGGTTTGGGGCTTTTTGGTTTTGTTGTTTTTATTTTTTTTTCTTTTCCTTCTTTCCTTTTCCCCCCACCACCTGCTGTTACTTCTAGAAGAAACAGAGTGAATTTCATTGGGATTTTATGTCTTGATTAAAAAAACCCAAGTCCAAATCTCTGTCAGGAATATGTGATCGGAGATTTGGCTTCTTAGTCAGAGCTTTGCCTTCTCTTTCTAAATCAAAACCTGCCTTAGAAATCACTTCAGATTATCAGAGCTTCCTCTTAAGTCTGGTTCAGACTGACTGTGGGTTTTAAATACTGGAAAAGATAATAAGACGTCTGTGCATGTGGGTGCACATGGGTTAGTATAAATGACACTTGCTCTGTTTATGCCTCTAAAGTGTCTATACACAATCTTTTTTCTATCCTCTTTTCTTTCTGATATTTCATTAATATTCATGACTATGGCTAGTGTTCCTGGAATTAAATATATCTGGTGAAAACGGTCCCATAGCCGTCCAGATTTCTTGTTTGCATTTGTGTGGGCTTCACGCACCTCTGGGGTGGGTCTTATCAGGAAGACTGTAGGTCCATGATCACTGAAACGACCTGTTTGCTGACTTTAGGAGAAGGATTTCACCTGCACATCCCTGCAAAAATGACCATGCAGTCATGCAGAAGAGACTACACGTGCAGGTCGTGTCAGATGACAGTGGTGAGCGGCTGGCCGCGTGTTGGGGAACAGCAGCAATTTGCTTTCATAACGTTTCCATAGATGCAACAGGGGATCGAGTGGGTGACCTTAATATTCCTCCATGAGAAACTCCATCCCTTTTTCCAGCTGCAAGATAGATACAGCTGTAATCTCTTTAGGGTAGGAATGGTCTTTTTTTCCGAAGGGCCTAGGATTTTGTGAAATGGCACCTTGATTTTCATTCCTGCTAGGTCCTAAAATAAAAACAACCACAGCAAACATTCTTCAGGAGGTATAAAATAAGGATTCAAGGTGATTTCCTGGGAAGGCAACATTCCATAGGAACAGCAGGTCTTTCCGTTCCTTGGTAAGAAGTGGGTGCTCTTTGTGTCGCTGAAAGAAAAACTAAAAAACACTCTGCTGTCAGGATGAAAGAAGAAATCTGGTGTTTCCATGCGTGCATGAATGTGACGAGCAGACGTGCGTCCCAGTGAAGGCTGTTGAGCATAAGTGGATGCGAATGCCAGCGAGGGATTATACCGTAGGTGCAGAATTGCAGGTTTAATCACATGTGATTATAATTGAGTGTGGGGGGAGGTGGGCAGCACTGGTGGTGTAACTGAATGGGGAGTGTGAGGGTGTGATTGTAATTAAGTGTGGGTGTAGCACTCTGAACGTAACTGAATGTGAGCGCCAGGAGTTGGGTACATAACCAAATGTGAAAGCGTCTGAGTGAGTACATGTTAGTGGAGGGAAGAGGGCATGATTGAAGCTGAAGGTGAGTGTGGCTGAGTGTGTATGCGATGGAGCTGGTGTGTGATCAGAGGACTCTCAGAAACCAGGGTGGCAAGAGTAGGGCCACAAGAGACCATCTTTGAGACCACGTTTCCGGAGCGAGGGGTGTGAGAGGTGAACGTAGGGGTTGTAATCTAAATGCAGCTTGGGTTTTCTAAATTGCGGTATTAGCTGGGACAGCCCTTCTGCTGGTGTGCTCAAAGTCACAAGCAATCTCATTGACTTTACTGTGGCTGAACATGCATGAATAAGTGCTCAGTACCAGGAACAAGGACTGCAAAATTAGTGGATGTAATTAGCAAACCCAATAGTGAACGGTGCTGGGCTAGTCTACAAAACATCGACTCCCTGCTCAAATAAAATCCCATACATATTTTTTCCTGTGTTCATGCTCCCAGTGTATTAATTTTTTTTAATGTACAGTTTACGCTGTAAGTTTACTGCAGGAAAGTTTGTACAAACAAGGAATTTCCAATAACTGTTAGAGGATATTTGTGGCAGAGGTATTTTCAAATACTTTTGTTCACATGTAACACGTGTTTCTAAGAACTAAATTAATGCAATCAAGGCAAAGAGCTAACACATCATAAACTATGTGTCTAATCAAAACTAATTAGCTCAGCTTGATTTTCATATATCAAACATATACAATGAACAGCTCACAGACTTGAGACCAAGATGCCTCAAAGAAATTATTTGGAATGTGAATTCAAATAATGACTAAATTGTAACCTTGAAGCCCATGTGTGAATCTAAAAAGAAGTTGAATTAATTCAATCCTTCTTTTCCCCTCCAAACTAGTTGTGTAGCTCTAGATGTTTGTGTGCCAGAATGATTTAAAATGATGCTACCAGCAACACTCTCATTGCCATTTACCAATATACGCAAGTTTCCTATTATTTTCACCTTCCTTTTAACAGCTTCTCACTGAGACAGGCACACACTTCTCTTCACATGCCTTAGGGCTTCTTGACACTTCAGAATTTACCAGAATAGCTATTCCAGAATTCTGGAATAAAATTGGCTACATGGGGGCTTTAATTAAACAACTACTTCGGAACCATTATCCAGAAATAGTAAATTTCCAGGAGTAGAAAACCTTTAGAGAAACAATGTGGCTCAGTGAGTAGAGACTCACTTCATGGGAAGGAGGAAAAACCACAGTCTTTTCTCAGCTCTGCTGGAACAGCTGCTTTATCCCTCATTTATTGTATACATAAATGTGGATAGGGAGCCATATTCTGGTTGTTTACTAAGGGTCTGAAGTTAATCTCACTAGATTTTACTTTTCTGTAAGGTAGGCACCTGTTTAAGTTGCAGAGGTCCCTCTATATGAATAGAGAGAGCTTCTTCCAGCAGCTGGCTTGTGCTATCCTGACATGAGTATCTAGATAGGCTGGATGAACATCATCTATACGTCTTCAGAGGACTCAGAAGAGATGGTATGAGTTGCCTTTTACACTTAGTGATACACTTAATGAGCTAAGAAGCCACATCCGATACAGTTGCTAAATTAGGCACAGATAAGTGGTAAAAAGATCGCCATTGCTAATAATTTCACGCTAAGAAGCACTTTGAGGTCTTCAGATATAAAGAATAGCGCTTCCCCAGCAGTCTCATTGCTCCTGTAGACTTTTCTCCTTCCTTGTCCTGTGCTTCTTTGCATAAGTGAATTTAACCTGCTACACGTAGGGGACACCCCCTCAGTTTGACCTAGGAGGATTCAGCTTTTGTGGCCTAATGGGTAAGATCTCAGTTCAACTTCTACAGTGTCTTTAGAGTTACAGATGTGCGCACCACATCCAGTTTGCTCTGATGCCTTCTCAGCTGGCTCGATGTTGCTCTGCTTTCATTTGTAGGCTTTGACGGGAACAGCGCATACTATTTTACTATTAGCAGAGGATCTTTGAATGTAGGCTCCACATTTAACACCACTATTTAGAATATGGAGGCAGGTCTAGGATGCAAAATAGCTATGCAGAGGGAAATCATACTTATCATAGAATCACAGAACGGTTTGGGTTGGAAGGGACCTCAAAGATCATCTAGTTCCAACCCCCTGCCATGGGCAGGGACACCCTCTGCTAGACCAGGTTGCCCAAAGCCCCATCCAACCTGGCCTTGAACACTTCCAGGAGGGGACACCTAAAACCTCTCCGGGCAACCTGTTCCTCCTGTTTCCTCACTCCTGGTTTCACATTGGCTTAATTGTGGCATGAGGGAGTGAGAGTCTCCTTTTCTAAAGTAGCGTGGTGGTTTAAGGGACTTCGTTGGGAGACAAGGGCCTGAACTCTTTCAAGAGGAGCAGGACACTAACCTTAAATCTCCTTCGTTCTGGGCAAGAGCAGCTCTTACTTCAGCTTTATTCAGCTTTGAATAAAAAGCAGTAATGAACTGGGAGTGATACCACTTGTTATGCACCCACCCTGCTCAGATCAGATCGCACTTGCTGGATTGCGCCCCTCGGGTTGCTCAAGAGCACCCCACATGTGAGCCTCAGGCAGGCAGCATGTTAGATCAGCTCAGGACAGTGGTGATGATTTGTTATTAACTTCCTTATCTGTTGTAGAGGTGAGCTCTTGGATTGTGCTCCCAGCCTTCTCTTTCAGGTACGAGAGTCTGAGGACATGGATTCTAGTCTGATCTGTGGGTGTTAAGTCATTGAGTGTCAAGCCACTGGTGTCTGATTCGACACCCATCCGTCACTGCTAAAGCTTTCAGTGACATCAGTGGCCCAAGACTGGGGCCTTCAAGTGTAAATTTTAAGGAATGAATCACTGCACACTTCTATAAAGTTTCCTGCTGGAAATGACTTGATTAAAAATAACACACTTAGGAGAGGTGTTTCAGCTCCAGCCAGACCTCATTAACAGAATCACTCTTGATGTTCTCCTTGGCAAACCTGGCGTTAGGTCTGCTTCAAACTTGTTTATGAGGTTGTTTGAGGTTTGTGCAGCACACAAGATCTACAGTTGGAAAAGTGTCACTGCATGAGGCTGTAATCCTTGCTGTGGTCAACGTGTTGAGAGTTTTATATTTCCTGACCGCAGGATCTTTCCATAAAGTGAAGGGGGGAGGGATATTATTGTGATTAACCAGCTGGTTTATTAAAACTTCTGGAAGCCACAGTGAAGCTTTAATGAGATTATTGTGTCCATAAACTGCAAAGTTTCTTCTACTCTTTCTTATTACAGGGAAAATAGAGGAACTGGCCAGGCCTTTCTCAGGCCATCTGAAGGGTTATTAGAGACCACATCTCTGGGTGTGAATGGTGGCAGTGAGACAGGGAGAGGCCTTCCTGATGCACTCACCAGCTGAAAATTTGTGAGGTGTTTTTTCCCCCATGGTCTCTGGAGGTGTAAACCGTAGCAGAAGCTTTTGGCAGCTGCACTAGAAGCAGGGACAGGATTCCCTCCTTCCCTCAAATCTCCCTGGTTAACCTGCAGGCTGAAACATGAGCAAGTTTTCCACAGGCTGGCCACGACCCACGGTTTGAAGCCATATGTTGCATTTATAGACCCTGCCTTGGCAGAGTCCGTAAGCACCTACGCAATGGTATGTGTGTGAGTTCAGCCTGCCCACTCAGGCTATGTCCCCGGTCAGAGCCATGCCAGGCTCCCTTTCCACCTTGTAAGAAGGATGGAGGAGCAGTGTTCACATGATAACAACAACGTTTAGCATTTGTATAGAACGACATCTATGTGGCTTTCCAACATTAACTAACTCATTGCTCTGCCGGGTAACAGAATAAAATGATGCAGTGCACAAAGAAGAGGTTAAGCATGGCTTGGATCTGAGGAAAAGCAGTAGTAAGGTCAGCTGTAAGAATTTCTTGGCCTTTCCATCTCGATTCCTCCATTCTTTCTACTAAATTGAAATGATATGTGAAAAAATTACAGGCTATCCTAGCAATTTCCTGATCTTCTCCCTATTTGTTAATTATATTATTCTATATCTTAATTTCATCATTTTCATTGCTCTTCCTTTTTTTTTTTCTCCTCCACTTTATTTTTTTCTTCTCTCACATAGTCTATTTAATAAAATGCATGATGGCATTTAGCCAACTGTCATTTCACTTGGAGATGTGGAAAAGACATTGGAAAAGCTTCACAAGAAAGAAGAAAAGTATGCCAGGTTGTGTCCATTCTGGTGATCCTTCTGGACATGTAAAAAAAAAAATAAATCCAAACATTAGGAAACTCAAATGATATTTCTAACATAAGGAGTTATAAGTCCATCCTCTACAGCAGACAGCTTGGAGCTATCAGACCCCACTTACTTGGCACCTGGCCCAAATGGCACAATCTAGTCATATCAGTATCCATATGGGGCAGATTATTCTTCATTTGGGCAACTTTGATGCAAAAGCAGACAATATCACACCTTCTGGTGTCAGGCCGGCAGTAGACAATGCCTCCAGTACCCACCTCTTCGTAATCGTACCAGTAATTGCATTTTTTCGAACACATCAGGAGGGAAAGTGGTGAACCTCTTCAGTAGATACCCTCTGTAGATCCTAAGGTGCTACAGGTCCTAGGAGCCGTGCAAATGTTTTTAAAAAGCCCTGATTAAACATTTCTAAAAGAAACTAGTGTGTGGTCTGTTTTATAGTGAGTGCAATAAAAATTACTGGACCCAATTTATCCTTAACAAATGCAGGGCCAGAGGTGCATCCCATTTTTTAGTTGTTACTGTAGCAAATACTTACTTTTTTTTTTTTCTTTTTAGGCATCAACTCAACAATTTCTGTTTATTTGTAGCATAAATGAAGGAGAAAGGATGTTGTTAAAACATATAAGCTATTTAAATACAGACATTATAAAAACACAGAGTTGGCTACTAAAGTACTCGGAAAAGTAGTTATGAAGTCTGATTCAGCTTTCATTTCAATCAGTAGCAAAATTCTAACTGATTTCAGTAGGAACAGGGCCTGGCCTTATTTTCTTCAGTTCTGTCCACTGTAAAGTAATAGATTCACATTGCTGCCCACTTCAAGCAACGCAGTACGTTCCTTAAATTTTCATAGAGGACCCACGCTTTTCATTTGGGATGGGTCAGAATCAGTGTGTCACGGAATGTCTTTCAAGGATGTGATTTTATTATCTTCACTTGTAAATAACTTACCTCGTAGAATATATATGGAAAAAGAGGATTTTTTTGGAAGTAACCAAGTCAAATTCTGATTATAGCCGCAGAGGGCCATTGAATTAGCAGGCAGAAATCCCACCACTGTATGTAGGGCTGGAAGCACCCACAGGTGGACTTTCTTTAGGTAGGGAGATCTAACGGGCAGCACTCTTTTATCCTCCCTGCTTTGACATATTTGCAGTCATCTAATTTGTACTGCTTATGATCTTCAATACCCATTGCAGGAATGAACCTACCTAGTTATACACTCTGTATTATCCAGGAGACTACAGTTTTCCCATCTCTTATCCAACCACATCCAGAGATCCAGCTCATTTCAAGCACTCTGGGACTGACACATAAGTGATTTGACTGTCAAGCTGTGGTGACATGGTATTTCTTCTACATTAAGGATCTCGTACAGTAATAGTTGATAATTTGTATTCTTCATTCAAGTTGGCCTTGAGGTGACACTGAAGGTTACATTTGCTCATCCTTCTACGCTGAATCTCCATGGAAAACTAGAGCCCATGTGCTTGCATGCGTGTGGTATAAGAACACATAAGTGGTCTATACGGAGTTTGCACTGAAGCTGTTAGCAAGGCACAGAGGACAAGAAACATCCCATGCTTATGGCAGCTCCACTTGTAACCTGCTGTAGACATAGACATGCTTTGAGAGGTGTCTTCCTCATCCCTGAGCCCAAGAAGTGGTGAGTGGACTTTTTATACCAGGCGAGATAGTCCTTTGCACTTTCTTTTTGGCCAAAAGGCCAGTACTCACTTTTTCAAAGGGAACCCTGACCTCAAGTCCAGGGGTAGGGTCTGATGTTGAAGTGAGAAAAACCACACTCAATTTTTCACTTGCAAAAAATGCCACAGAGGTTCTTTATTTAGAGAGCTATCGCAGGACCTGTCTGAATCATAAACGGTAAATATATCATGAAGTTGGAAGAATGCTTCAGTTTCGCCTTCTGCCCCATCATCTCCTTACCATGGCCTCATGCGTTCATCTGTAAAAGACTTGAGCAGCCTATGTTCTTATCAATTCTGCAAACCTAAGTAGCACGTGTGCAGAGGAGCAAATAAGTGGGTTAGAAACCTTCAAGAATAAGACATGAGGTAGCAATGACCTTAAATCACAAAGTTCGATCTGCTGATGAGGGAATGGGGAGTCTGAGGTGTAAGAGGAGGTTTCTCAGCGGGAGCTGTGGATGGCCCAAAGGCAATCCTCTTCATCTCACTGTATTCTGGACTCCCATGACATTGGCGGTGCCTGCTATTGCAGACACTGTGTTTCAGGTGATGTTAAAGGAAAGGCTTTTTTTCTTCGCAGTCATCAGGCTTCCAGGGAAGTTCTGCATGTGGATACTAATCCCCTGCCAAAGATAATTATATTATCTCTAAATTCTCAGGACATTTTTGGTGGGTGAATAAAGTCTGCGCCTCAGATTGTCTATAATATTATATTGTTCTATTAAATCACTGTGGCAGCAATGGTTGTCCCACAACAGAAAACATCTTCACGAGGAAAAGGTGCTTCGATCAATGTGTATAGGGTATGTGTACCCTCCAGGCAAAGAAATCATTGGTCACTCTGTGGGACTGCCTATTTTAGTTCAGGACTGTATATCTACATACAATATATGTTAAAGCCCATCAGCTCCATCCCTTCCTCCATGTCTAACAGCACAAAATTATTCTACAGGTTTCTCTTTTTGCTAATTGGCAGCAGCTCTGTAATTATGAGATAACCGCTCCAAATGAAATATTTGGGATTGGGTTTGAAATATTGTCTCTTCCTGCCTGCCTGGGGGATTTATGCAAATGCAGAAAAAATTGTACCCTAAGTCAAAAGATTCTGTGGTCTTATCCACCTCTTCCAGGACTTTATGAGCAGGAAGGAAGGTTAGGGCAGTTTTTCATTTCCTATGTGAATGTCAGAGCTTGGAACAATAATGGGGTCTGGAATTGCTCTTCATAAAAAGTATGTTGAAATTATCAGCAGAATGGAAGGGAAATGCACCAGGTGAGATAGCAGATATAAAAATAATTTTCCTGTTACAAAGTAGTTTTCTTCCTTTAAATGGCATGAAGGGCTAATCTGTTTAGTACCCAAGCAAGCTATTTATCTGGTAATTTATTTTCCTGCAAAAAACTCCATCTGATATTATTAGGATATAAAGAGACTGCATATGTATTGTTTGCTTTTTTCCTTTTTTTTTCCTTCTTCTGGTTTCAAATGCTGAAAAAAACCTGATTATTTCTGCTGTGCAGCTGACAATCACTGACTGTAGGTCAGAACCACAAGCTATAGATTAGGACATGTATAAGACTCAACAGACAAGAGGTTAATTTTAAGTGTGAACTTTAAAAGCCTCAGCTGACCAAATTTGGATGAAAAGATGAGACAGGTTCAAAGGTTAACATTACTTAAGTATCCCAGGACAAGCTAACTACAGTACCTGAAGGACTGTGGTTTCAAAATAACCCTTAAGCATATCAAATTAATAATAATTTGGTAAGGCTTTTAAGTTTCAGAAGTTTCCCATGGTCAACAGTTAACACAAAAAGTATACTATGCCTAGAATTTAGGTGCAGAAATTTGGAGACTTTGTCAGATTTCCCAGTTTTATGTTCTTAAGAAACCAAACAAAAACAAGCGCTAGAAAACACACGCATGTTGCATTACATATGCAGATACAATTAATTCATATGTATACTATGTATATGCATATGCATACACATATAGGTGTGTTTAAACAGGGGAAGGGGAGAATGACAATGAATCATTGTTGAAGAAAAAGAGATACACTACCAAATCAAAACTTGCTTCTGGGAAGCATAAATATGAAAAAGCAGTATTTGTTACTGCAACAACACTCATGAGATTTCTAAAGAGATACTGAATATCTGGGGGGTAGATTAGTCTCGTGTAATGTTAAATGTCTAGACGGTAGGTACGTAATCTAAGCTAGTTGTCTAAGCTGTTGATCATCTCTCAATAGTCAATGGAAGCAGACAGGATCCTCCAGAGAGCAGTTCATCTCACTTATACTAGGATGGATTCGGCCATTTCTAGAGGTTTGCGTCTTTCTTCACTGACTGTAAGAGGAACTGATTAAATAGCGTAGACAGATGTCTAACTTTCTGATGGCTGAAGTTAGGTGAGGTGAATTCAGTCTTCCTGTGTTTCCATGTTAGCACCTCCAATCCAAATAATTGCTTTAGTGTTTGAGATGCATTAGGATGGATTGCTAATCTAAATATTAGAAAGCCGAAGGCTCTGAACTATTCGAGCTTTTGTACACCTCCAGTCTTTAAGCATTAATTATATTGCTACAGCATTCTCCTTCATCTGTCCTTCATCTGTCTTTTCTCTGCCACCATTAGCCAAATTCATGGGGCATCAGGCCACATTCCCCCCACTTGGATAATACCTAAATTTTATGCCTATATTTAGGCACTGCCTACAATCCAGTGTCAGATGAAACCAAGCACACAGATACATAAAGTATCATTCAGAAATAAAGGGAGGTGGGATTCAGTTAGAGGTTAAGGCACTTACATGTTGTTTTCAACATGCAAGTACCTATGGGCTCTCTGAGTATTAAACATCCTACTACGGGAAGTAGTCAACACTGTCAGCGGAGCACAGAGAGGGTGCCGGCTCACACATTTAATTTTAAACTGATACCCCAGAAGCTCAGGTTGAGAGGTCAAATGTAGGGTATTTTGTCCCACCCCTGACCCTGAAAAATGCCATGCACTCAAAGTTGTAGCCAAGTTTGTGTAGCTCCTACCACCTGCCCACCTCCCATTTATCTCTAAATGATACCTGGAGTTGTGTGTGTGTCTTTGCTGAGCCAACTGTTGCTGTGCTTGATTCGTGGTCAGGTCAGGTCCCCGAAAGCCAGACTCGCACAGATTGCTCCTAACACTGCCAGAGTGAGTTCAGCTGAAACATCATGGCCCTGAAGAAGACATTGATCCCTCTGCACAGAAACCATCTTTCACGTAAAGAGTTATTCTATAGCCTGGGATTTGGTGCAAAGGAGGAAAAGGAAGGAAACAGGGACTTGTCCTCCATTCCTACCGCCAAGCATAGGCTGTTCCGGAGGGAGGAACGCAAAATTGATGGGACCAGGGGAACAAGAGGGGAAAAAAGCTCTGCAGCTGACTTGTGCGCTGGGATGGAAGACTCCTGCTCCTGTCATCATGTATGCACTGTGCACTGTAAAGTCGTAGGGTAAAACATGTACATAGTCCCTGGAGAGCTCTTTATCAGTCCTGATGGTGCCTGCTGACTTGTCAGGTAGCCTAAATGTCATCATTTGGATTACCCCATCGAGTGAGTACCTGCTGCTTTTTGTGATGTCTGTTTTGGGTGTTTGTAGTAAATGATCTGGATAACATTCTAAGATCTTGATCTAAGTACAGAGGAGCACAGGCTCCATCAAACCTTTATGGACTTGGAGCTAAGTGATTCATCATTTTTAAAAACAGAATAATGAGGACACTTCACAAAAATGCACCTAAACTTTATTTATTTTTATTCAGAAGTAGCTAAACTGAAACCAGCAAAGTGGCACTGATGTGACATCAATGCAAGCAAGGTCAGAAACAGTCACAAAATCTGTTTTTTAAGCTCCGCTAAGCCTTTATGATAATTCCCATGCAAATCATACAGGATACCTTGCTTCTAACGGGCTTTCTCTGAAGCTGTAACATTCTGCAGTCTATTTCTCCCAGGCCTTGGATTTTCTGGCAGTGCACACATGCTCACTGTTAATAAAAGCAAATGGCTACAGGGGATTCTGAGTCTTAAATTTAATAACGGGTAAGAGTTAAAGTAAACAGTGACTTTGCACCAGCGCGAAGGGCTTTGCAATGGACATGCCAATGGTGAATTGCAGCTGAGCACAGACCTGTGCATTGTCTGATCAGTACCTGTAATGGTAGAGAAGGGAAAACAGATTTTCTCTCTCCCCCTCTTCTCTTCCTCCCCTCAACCTCCCCCTTATTGCACCTGTGAAGCCTCGGACTGATTTTTTCCCCCCTTTTTCTTTCTTCCTTTTTCGACTCTCCAGCTACTGATGAACAGGGAATTTCCAAAGCATCCAGGATCCCAAGAGCACCGTGCTAGGAATAAATAGCACAAAGACTAGTCATTCCATGGCAAATACCACTCAGTAGGAAGCAGGAAAACTGAAGCAGTAAGTATGCCAGTAATTCTAATCAATATGCCCCCTTTGCACGTCAGGCTACAAATGCAGAACAAAGTTGGTTAAAATGCACGTCCTGGGACATTTTAACATCTGGAACTTTTTATGTATTCATGAAGATTGAGAGTCAGATTCAAAAAGCTGTTTAAACAAGTGTGTTGATACACATAAGGTTTACTGTATATATAGAAAAAAAGCATCATTGTTAACATGTTTTTTTGTATCCCTGCCAACCTCCTGCCAACTGGGGATAGAGTGTAGGTTGTTGGCGTGCGTTCCTAAAGCTCTCAGTGGAATGGAAACTTCCCAGTGCTAGTTCAAAGGTTAGCTGGGTGTTTGATTTAAGCCAAACAGCCTTAGAAAACAGGGATTTATTTTTTCATCAAAATGAACGTTTATATTGGTAATTCTCACATTTGTTTTTTGTTGTTACAGGAGATGTTTATTTGGGCTTGAAACAAGTGGTCTGGTCGACATGGTACTAAAAGAGACTGATTTAATTTGGGTAAGACTTGCATTATAGCAGTAGCTGACTGTTTATGAAGGGATTAAGCTCACTTCATGTTGGTTGTCCATAGATTAGACACCTAGTCCTAGTAAATCAACTAGCAACCTGTTTTAGAACTGAATGAATCACTGTCTGGAGGTTCCTACCTCTTTTGCACTGAACACATACATGGAAGCTGGATGACTGGTTTGGTCCAGGTGCCTAACGCAGACTTTGGTGTGATTAGTGCCACCATTACAAGGTGTTAGTGATTAAAGCTTCACATGTGCTTCAGAAATATAAGCACCTCAAATCCATTGAGAAATCTCCAGTTCTTTAAGAAATGAAATTTAAATTTGTCTCCAAACAGAAGTGAACTATCTATTTATTTTAAAACCATGTGCTTGGTGGAGTGTGAAGCTGCTCTTCATTTCAGGAACGCTTCCATCAGCAGCCATGGTGACATGCAGCCCCAGAAACCCACAGGTACCTGGTCAAATGGGTTGGGATCAAAAACTGTAGCCTGAGCCATGTGGTGCGCTATGTAAGTGTCGTCTTGGGGGTAAAGCAGGAGGCAAAAAGATTTAATTTTTCCACCCACTTGTTCTCTAACCATAAGGGACTCTGTGCCTCAGGGAACCCATCAGGTAGTTTTCTATCCAAGAGAATGAGTTTGAGCTATAATTAATTAATTAATCACTGTAAAGCACTCTGAGATTTTGTAAGAGTTAGAGGCAAAAATGCTAATACTCAGGTATATGGCAACAATAAAGATAGTGCACACGTAGAAAGAAATAATATTTTATGAATATGTTTACAGTATCCTCGTTTAATATCCATTTGGTTTGATTGCCCTTAAAAAACCTCTTTAGTCAAAATGTTACATTCTGTTAGCTCCTTGTAGACCAATAAAATGTAAAATGTAATGCATTCATTCTTAAAATGTTATTTTTTTCTTAAAAAAAGTAAGTTTCAATGAACAAAAATCTTATTGTAAATATTCTGCCAGAAGATGTTGGCATCCAGCTTCTGGTTAGAGTTGAATATTTTAAATTATGCTTCTGTGCTTTTTTAAGGTGGAATTGAGGTGTGTACAAGTTAGAAGTCTAAATGTAAGGAGATTATTCTGGATTCCCTTGGTATGCAGTGGAGAAGACAGGTAATTCCTGGGATAAATAGACCTAAAAGAAGAATTTAACACAGCTGAGATGAACAACTCTCTGGAAGTGCCTATGTTTCTCTTAGGGAACTTGCAGGTATTACTGCAGGTGATCACTATACCATTCAGTGCATTAGTATGACTTAAGTCATCAAGACTTTAAACACACTCAGGTAAGATGAGTCCCACCTCTGGTTTCCATTTTTTAAATGAGGCAATGCAATGGATTTCTCTGTTTGACCATGTTTGATTTACAATAGTTATGTATGACTTCTCACCACAGAAGCTGGACAATCCTCAATGTAGTTATCCTCACAACTAGATGTTGCTGATAGCAGTAAGACAGTTAAATTCCACAGAAATCTAAGCATATTAAGGATTCAGGCCCAATATCCTATTTAAGATTGCAGAGAAAGGCAGTGATACAGGAGAGGGATGGATCTTGGTCCCTTCTCAACTTCGCTCGCATCATGGTCACTGCCCCTCTCTCTCCCTGCTGTCTGAGGAGCTTTTCAAAGCTGTGAGCATCAATTAAATCATGCTGAAATCCAGCAGGCTAGCAAAGTGCTGCTGTCAAAGATTATACTCTGGATGAATGGTGGGATTTTCAGAAGGCTGCTAAATCCCATTGCCTTTCCTTGAAAACTACATCTCCCACGTTCTTCAGGATCCTTCAATTTTTTTCTTTCAACACCTGAATATTGGTGCAACTAATTAAAGGGTCATGATCAAGAAATGCTGAGCACCAGTACTTTAAACTATGAGTCTCATTTAATCTACCTTCAGTTGGGCGGGTAAAATCAAGGTACACTAAGGACTTGAGTTAGCGACTTATGTGTTGGCCATGATCCCTTTGAGATGCTCCAGAATATTTCAAATGACTATGGAGCTGTTGGATATGACGCAAGAGATATTATAAACAGAGGTCTTTTGCAGTGGAGGCTGCAGACACCTGTTTGTTGGAGTCTTGGACTTGTGCAAAAAAGGTCTGATATTTCTGTGAGAAGATCATCTCTTCAGAGATTTCTTCAACATCTGCTTCTCATCCCATCACAAATGCTGCCTGTCTTTGGGATGCTTTGGCATTTCCACTTCCAGTCCCAGCTTGCAACCAGCAGTAGAAGAACATTAGAGGAACTTGATGAAGTCTGGTTTGAGTTTAGGTGTAAAAATGACTGAAGCTCATCTGCTTTCTATCTTTTATGAATTGCTGGCTAGTCTTTTTCAGTCAAGATGTTGAAGTGAAGATTATGTACATTTTTAAGGAGATTGAGTAGGGGCCTAGGATAGGGGCTAGGTTAAAAGAACCAGGAGATCCCTCTCCCTGTGTCTCCTCTATAAATCTCTCATTATCAAAATAATGCCTCATTTGTGGTCTTGGATGGCTCTGCCTTGAATGACTCATATTTCTTTTGATACAGATGATTCATATCACTTCTAGTACAGCCCAGGCTTGATCTGCAGAAAAGCTTAACAGCAGAAAAGCTATAGCAAACAGGCTCTGCACATGCTCTGAGTTTCTGATAATAGGCCTTTATTTAATTAAGCTTCATATCTTTCTTGTGAGGTAATTATTATTATTATACAAGTTGTACCATATTATAAAAAAGAAAGAAAAATCAGAGATATTGAGAGATTGATGAAAGTGATGGGAGGTGTTATTGTAAAGATTTGAATTCAGAAGTGTCTGCCTTACTATTCCTTGAAAACACACAATGTGCCCTTTTCTAATGCAAGTTGTAGATATATATTCAACACAGCCAAGAAGTGTCTTTATTTAGCTCCTGTTGCACACCGTGTTCTGATTCAAGGACCACAGAGTGCTGTGTCCCTGGTTGTAGTGATGAAACAGTTTGTATGTGCCTTTTTTCAAGAGATAGCAATCAGGAAGCAGAGATATGTGCCATGGTGAGGTTTTGCAACTAGAGACAATGAATTATCACAGATGCACATGTTTTTTCCAACCTCTGGTCCCCTTGCTATCAAACTTCATAGTCTCTTAGTCTGCATCCTTCAAAGGATAATTGTTCTCTTCCTCTGCCAGCAAACAGGATTGTCTGGCATTTCTACTGGGGAGAAAGGGATTTTTTTCAATTTAGACCTCATGGTTTCTGCACTCTTACTGCAAAGAGCTAAGATAGAGTATGGTTTTTGCAGGTGGAGAAGCTACTGATGTTGCAGTCTAACTGGACTCAGCCTCCAAGAGATGTAAATATACTCTAGGTGAAAGAAGCTGTGAACGAATCCCAGATGAGGAACGAAGTGATTTGAGACAGTTTGCTAATGTGACCCTCTTTGCTGTTGCAGAACCAAAAGGCAACATGATCTTCACAGCTGAACCTGGCAATTAGAAATGTGTGTTCTCTCGATCTTTTTGTATTTCACTGTGGACATCGGAAACAATTTTACCTTAAAAACACCCCACCACCACAAAACAATATAAAAAGACCTAATCATGTGTTAATTATGTCCTTTGTGTAAAATAGTCATATGCACCTGTAAAAAACTTACACCTTTCAACATGAAGTATTAACTATTTTTGTTTTCTTCTCCAAGTGTTCATTGAAACAAAGACAAATTAGCCTGAGACACCTAACAGTGTTGGACTTCTTAATGATTGCTCTGATGTACCAGCAGATATAATCCAATATCAGATTTCATCCTATCTGCTCCAGATTAATTAAGAGGACATCTTCAAAGATGGAAGTAGAAAATACATTAGCTTTAAGTAAGAACAGACATCATCTCTATCAACATAACAACACTAACCAAGCAAGTTAAAACAAAATTCTCTAAAACAACAGCAATAACAACTCCCAAACCCTTCATCTCACATGGAGGTTCTGTTGTGAAATGTTACTTTAATGCAGTGTACTGTTAGCTTTCCTATTGCTGTTGACTTTAGGTGAGAGACATTCAGATCTGATGATCTTAGGTAGCCAGCTAAAAGTAGAATGACAGCTTGATCTTGTAATTAGTGTATATACATGTTATCAGGAGGTTGGTGCTTGATTTCTAGATCATTGAAATGACTTTTTCTATAAAGCTGTGACCATCTGCTGGATCATGTGGACTAAGTTGGCTTTCCCAGTCCAGTTCCTTGCTTACCAACAGGCACGTCACAAATGCAGTCATTAGATTCCATCACATCATGGAATATATTATCATTCTCATTCCAATGAAATAGATGCAAAGCCCTTTTTCTTCTAGCTGTGGTTCACAGAAATATCTCAGAAGGAGCTGGCAGACTGGAAATTTGCAGAGATGTTGTATCTGTTTGCACGGATAAGCAGAGATTCATTTTCCAGGTCAGCATCCTTTTGCAAAGCATGCGATTGATTTTGAAAAAAAACTCAGACAAAACAAACTTCTGAGGGCCTTGAAACAAAACTTAATCTTTTTGGCAAGAAAAACAGATCCTAATATCAAGCTATAAGTTAAATATCTAAAGAGATACAATGGTAATTAATTCAATTATAATGATGCAATCAATGCATTGACACTTTCTGATTTGACAAGGATAATTACTGGATCACCATTTATCTCCCAAGGTTTCCCAATAGTCAATGTCTATAATGAAAAGTCTCCTTTGACTCTTTCCCATTCGGTGTTTTAGCTTGTTTGAATTATTAGCTCTAATTTTGTCAAGCTGGAATGTTACAGACCAGGCTGCTAGGATACTGCAAGATTCATGGGTGTTGGATATTGTACCACAGTAAAACAGCTGGAGGGGAGGGGAGAACCGGTATGGTGAGTAATGGCAAATGCATCCATCACAACAAAGAAACTTCTATCAGCCCCACTGGCAAAACAGTGAGTTACTGAACTATCAAGGATATCAGGCTGAGGATTTTGAATGATAGCTAAATATACTTTCCCCTTAGAGGAGTGATCTTGCTTTGGACTGATCATATTTGTTGCTATCAATGATGACAATGAACAGCTGTGCTCGGTGGTAGCTGCTTGTAATTTCTTTGCCGAACATATCCACTCACAGGACAAATAGATGCATTTTGAAATTAGCAATAAAAAAAGACCAAAGAAGTGAGCAAGATGTACAGATATGTGGTACTGTCCAGCCATCTTTGAAAGAATTAGTTATTTTTTGACTGACCTGGTAGCATCACTCACTCTATTTATACTATCATCTCCTACATTTTGTTATAAAGCTTTTTAGCAGTGAGGTACAATATTCCCATAGGGTAAAAGAGCTGCCACTGCACAGAATTTCCTTCTAGAGTAAAGCTAAGCCATGAGCTCTGTCAACTCATGGTTTGTTACAGAATAGGCACCTTTCTTCAAAACCAGGTCTCTGCATGTACAAAAAGCACCAGGGAAAAAAAATGTGGCACAATTGAAGTTAGTGGTAAAAGCCTCATTGACTTCAAAAAGGACAAAATTTTAATCACTTAACACAGCTCTGAGGTTCTCACCAATTTTGGTATGCCTTTGCCGAAAAGATTTTGCAATAGTGAACAAGCTTGCAGCACCTAAAGTCTGTAAACTTGGGGTTTCAAAATCTTATTTTCCTTAGCGTTGAATTTGGATTTGAAATTTTGAGCTGGCTTTGGTTCACAACTCTTCATCTTGGTTTAATCATTTTGTCATCATCATTACATTGCTTGATAGGATATCGTAAATGATCATGTTAGCCACATAATCTTCAGATGCATATGTAAAGTCAGACTGGATAACCGTAAGGATTTCTTATTGTCGTAAACATCTTTTTATTTAAGGTTTTAATTCATACTTATCTTCCTCTTTTTCTCCCCATCCCGGTTTCTTAACTGAGAACAAAAAAGACTCCAAAATGAAGGAAAGACATAAACATGACGGAAATGTAATGAAAATAGCAGCGAGCACATCTCAGAACTTGGAAAAAACATTTAAGGAAGAGGTACACTAAAAAGGGTGCACAGAGACTTTTTAATGCTTGAACTCTGGTGTCAGGGGAGTAGTTAAAACATACCATCCAAAGTGGAGCGGTAATTATGAGAAGTGAACTAATAGTGGATAAGTATAAAAACAGAGACTGCAAAGAGACAGTCAAAATAAACTAGGGAATGAGGCCACTTAAAGCATCGAGGCTAAACTCAAAGATGGGCATGGTACAGGCCAGTAGGAACCAATGTAACTTTGTGAGGGTCAACTGACCTTTTGTTAGCACCACACAAGACCCCTGAAATCTGTTCCCTCTTGGCTTTTGCAGTGGCAAGAGTTGTCTTCAACATTAAGTCTTGAATGATGTGAATCAAGTTTGCATTTAAAATACATTGAGATCAACAATATCTTGTGGGTTTGAAGTAGCCACAGTCTGTGTCCAAATTGAAAATGTGAAATGTAATTACCCCCAAACTTACCCAAGTAAGAGGTTAAAATTAAATATTTTAGCCTAAAATTTTTGCACAGGAGTGATGTTCTGAAGAAATATACATCATCATAGAATCCTAGAATCATAGAATGGTTTGGGTTGGAAGGGACCTCAAAGATCATCTAGTTCCAACTCCCCTGCTGTGGGCAGGGACACCCTCCACTAGCCCAGGGTGCCCAAAGCCAACCTGGCCTTGAACACTGCCGGGGTTGGGGCCTCCACAACCTCTCTGGGCAACCTGTTCCAGTGCCTCACCACCCTCACAGTAAAGATTTTTTTTCTTATATCTAATCTAAATCTACCCTCTTTCACTTTAAGGCTATTGCCCTTCATCCTATAACTTCATGACCTTGTAAACAGTCTTTCTCCAGATTTCTGTAGGCCCCATTAGGTACTGGGGATCTCCCCAGAGCCTTCTCTTCTCCAGGTTGAACAAGCCCAACTCTCTCAGCCTGTCCTCACAGCAGAGGTGCTCCAGCCCTCTGATGATCTTCATGATCTCCTCTGGACTCACTCCAACAGCTCCATGTCCTTCTTGCACTGGGTACCCCCGAGCTGGATGCAGTACTCCAGGTGGGGTCTCATGAGAGCAGAGTAGAGGGGCAGAATCCCCTTCCTCAACCTGCTGGTCACATTTCTTTTGATGCAGCCCAGGATACAGTTGTCTTTCTAGACTGCAAGTGTGCATTACCGGCTCACATTGAGCCTTTCATCAACCAACATCTTGACTGAGGTCAAGATGATATTCTTGCAAAATCTTCTAGACTCAAGTGAATTAGCACAGACCAAAGAATTTTCCCAGTAGGGAGTTTGGATCTGCCCATCTCATTTTGGAGGCTAGGAGAGTTAAAATCATGCAGGTGGCCAAACTGCGTCAGTTGGCACAATGATCCTAGCATGACTCTACTGACTGTATTGGTTATATCTGTACTGAGCATGGGAGCAGAAACACCTCCCACCTGCTTAGACACCTGTATTTAGACATCAAAGTTGAGTATCTTAATCTTGACCTGAATCCCACCTCTGGAGCAGGATGGGGGGCAGCCTCCAGCCCAGGGCATCAGGGACCTCCATGGAGATGGGATTGGGGTCCAGATCAGGCCCAGTGGAGGTAGCTAGGGTTAGCTCTGGGACGGCCAGGCGGGGCCAACGTCAGGTCTGCATGTGCTTCAGTTCCTTTCCAGGGGAAACCAGCACTTTTTCTTGATCTGTTCAGTCTGGCAGATGTTTGAATAAGATGTTTGTTTGTTAGAGCTATGATCTCTTGTTGCTCTTAACTGATCAAACTGGTCTACTGGATTGTAGTATGATGACCCTCCACCTGCATCCACACATCTTCCTCCTCTCTTTCATGCTGGTTTTTTTTTTTGTTTTGTTTTGTTTGAGTTTTTTTTGTGTGGTTTTTTTTTTTTTTTTTTTCATTGAGCAGTCATTCTAAATGATTTGCCTGAGTTTTAATCTTCTCCCTCTCCTCTTCCTCACAGCGAGGTTCCATAGTCCCAAATGGTAACAGAAAGGGAAGGGGCAGAGCAGCATGGCCTTGGGTGAGGCTGCCAATTTTTGTGGCCGTATTTGCTTGGGGTGACTTAAAGCAATGGTGAGCCACAACGTGTGCATGTAGGATGCTTACTGTGGTGGAATCCAGCTGGGGTTTCTGGGTATTTAATAGTGCTTTTATTATTGCTGGTATTAAGGAATTATTCAGGGAAGATAAGAAAAAGGAGGAAATAAAAGCTAAAATGATTCCTCCAAAGCTGCTCTAGATTTCCTAGGCAACAGTGAGGAAAATAATGGAAGCCTAATCATATAATTTAAGCTCTGTTAATGGGAATAGCCTCTTGTAATTATCTTAGCAATACATTCTCTCTCTCTTTTTTTTTTTTTTTCTATTTACCCATTACCTTTTAAAGTTAAATAGCATCAGCAATAAACAGAAAAAAAGGGGGATATTTCCTATCTACAGTCACTAACTGAGTAGATGTGCAAATGAACAGCTCACTTCTTTGGATTCTGGAGCTGGGATGTAATTGAATTTCAGACTACAAATCTGGATCTGAACTTCAGTGCTAGCTCTAATACAGGGTTTGACTCTAGCTGGTGTCAGAACTTTTAGTCTAGACTCTATAAAGAGATAATTGAAGGTATCAACTCCAAAACTCACACTCAGCAATAATTAATGTTTAAAGCATGCTAATAATCTACTATAAAGATTGCAAATTAAATTAACTTTTCAGTTTACCTTTATGCTGAAAAAAGAAGAAATTTCAATCTCCCTTCTGTGCACTAATCTCAAGTCCATGGGATATTCAGAATTTGCACCACTGTAATTGGGTTCCCATGCCAATCCATTCATTTCACTACAGTTGCTCCTGATTTACATTGGCAGCAAATGTTTTTCCACATCACTAAGAGATACAGTTCTATTTAAGACAGATTTATTTCACTGGAAATGGAAATAAATTCCTCCTATGAATACTATATTAAAAAAAAAAAAAAGGCTTTGCCTCCTTTCCCTTCTACCCCCTGCCCCCTCTCCTTTTTGTAATGCTGAAGGTAATGAAGCAAAATTCGTTGATACAGATCTAAACATGACAATTCGGCAAATTTTATTTCCTTAGTTCAGCTGAATTTGTTATTCTCATAGAGTTCTGTAATTGCCTTTTTTTTTTTTCCCCAGCTATCAAGTTCACACAGGTAGAAGAAAGACTGCTTTAGATCTGAACTTGATGCTGGAGGTCGTTGGAAAGATTATGTAATACGACTCAAAAAGCTTTACAAACTGTTCAAATAGCAGAACATTTCTAGTACAGTGCAGGAACATAAAAGTGAAACCAAACAAACCCAAACCGTTTTGCAATTACTGACAAAATTGTGCAGTGGCAGAAAATGTGAAAGAACAACAGGAGCAGAGTGGTGGAGGTTTTCTTTCTTTCTTTTTTTTCCTTTTTTGTTTCCTTCTTTTTTTTTTTTTTTTTTTTTCCCCTTTGGTAACGATAAAGCAAATGCATCTCAGTTCTTGAAACAACTGAATATATGTCCACTTCCCCTGCCTTACGCTTTCCTTTGTATTGATAGCACCAGTAAAAGATCAACTAACATTAACGCCAAGTGTAAATTAAATGATGGATGTTACAGTTCCCTTTTTCTGAATCTAACTCTTTAAACCTTAGTTTAGAAGCTTAAATGTGGAATGAGGGACTATGTCCTGTTTCTCCCTGCTGGGTTCATTTAGGATAAAACCCAGGCTGTCCTGCATTTTAGTTGGAGACTTGCACACAGTGGGGGTGATTGGACTTTCTCTGCCCAAGGCACAACATATGCTACTTCCCATCACTTTAATAGGCATTAGTTCCGCAGACAGCACTGGTCAAATGTACATTATTCACAATCACTTTAATGCAAATATGCAAGGATGAGAGAGAAAATATGTCACAAAGAAAGAATCAGCCATTTCTGTTCTTTTTTGTTTTTCTTCTATCACAGTATCTCTTCTTTCAGCACATCTGTCTGCCTATATATATATATATGTATCTATGCAATCGTTGCATTTTCTGGAGGATTTGGTTTATTTTTTTTATGGAGGGTCTCAACGTTGTTGGTTGAAAGTGTTTAGATGTAAAATATCAGCATTACACTTTTTCTAAAGGTTCTGTCTATTATTCTTAGTGCTCACAGGAGCAATGCTTTCTTTTTCACTGTTGGTCTCTTCTTTTTCGGAAGACTCATCCTAATAATTATTTTTATTATTTTTGTGCTGCTGGATTCTTTTATGCACCCTTAGAATGAGCTGTGTTTCTAACATATAAAGCTTCCTGATAAAAATATTACCACCAGAAACCCATTTGTATACTTCTCCATAGATGACAATTAGTTTCACATTCTTTACCTTTTTTCTTAGCTGCCTAAATTACGTGTAGGGCTCTGCACACTGCCACTGTGCTGTAAATCCCATTACAGTACTGTGTTATAAATGAGACCACAAAGATGTTCTTAGTATCTACCTATCTGTCTGGCCGCCTGCCTATCTTTATTTCCTTGTGATAGGTCCTAAACAGATAAGAAACAAGTGATACTTCTTCTATGAGGATCTCATCCCAAGGCAGACAATCCTAAAAAGATAATGAATACAATTCAGCAGCTTATTCAGAGTATGACGTTGCAAGTCACAATATCTAAGCATTTTACGAGTTTTCATTCTTTTTTTTCTCATTTCACTGCCAAGTGCAACACTTCACTCCCACCCTGCCCATCCATTCATGCAGGTGTCAAAGCTTTTCTAAGTTATCATTATCGCTTATGGTTTTTTTCTTTCCAACCAACTTCCTACATAAATTCAGTGGATGTTTGGACTGAGTATTGAGTGTGAATCCAAGCTTATCAGGCACTTGATAAACTGGAAAGATGTTGTTCTGTGGCAGCCAAAATCAATCTAACCTTTGGCTGCCACAGCGTTCCTTAAGAGAGAGGAATTGTTCCTCTCTGCCTAATAATCAAGGCCAGTGGTAAAACCTTGGCCAACCCCCAAATGAAGTATATCAGTTCATGAACTATATCAGCACAACCAGAGTTACCTATCCAGGGAGGTTACACGCCACGCTGGAAGGCTCTTTAATGTAACAAAGAGACAGAGGTGTAAGATCCAGTGATGTTGTTGCTGGATAAATTGAAACCTCAGATTTCTAGCTGAGAGGTCATCTGATCCATCAGGATAACTTTCCAGGGGAAGCAGTAGATTCTGCAGATTTTATTTCTTTAAGGCTGTTTGCCTTTCCTAAGAAGACATCCAGGCTCTACCACAGGTTCTTGGAGTCATGGTAGGACCTTATTTGGGATGTTTTTGAAGTTAAATAAAATATGCTCAATGACACAGAACACTGTGGCATCAGAAAACCAAAACTATGTATTACCTGTAAGAAATTAATTAGAAAAAAAAATCAAAATAATTTTTTTTAGACACTCACCTCTGAAACTAAAAAAAATATGTTTTGAAATAGACATATTTCCATATATATTTTAATTCAGACAAAACGGTGTTTTCTGAAGAGAAAATATTCCCCTCTCTCACACACCACACATGCACACAATGCTTTCACTTTGCTAGTTTCATTAGTGTCAAGTGATTAGGTATTAATTGCAAAATGTTACATTGCACCAAGTTTGCTTTCTAATAGGTGACTTTTAATGGCACAGTGCTGTAGCAATGAGCTAGTTAATGCTCAGGTTTTTTCCTGTTCAGTATAGAAGGAAACACAAAGCAATAGATATGTCTAGGTACACTGAAATACAGTTAAGGCTTTTGGCCACCCATTTATAGCATTCCTTTAAAAACAGTGCTCAGTGCTATATAGAGGATTAAACAGTGGCAATGTGATGGATGAAACCTGGTTATTTTTGATTTTTCAATGTTACTTTATTATAACCTCACTAGAATCAATCCAGTTTTACACCACCCACCAGAAAGGGAAAAACAATTTTGCTTTTATTTTTTATATATCATCAGCTCGTACAGTTACACAGATCATAATCAGGGATGGCCCAATGCCAAGTACCAGGGAGCCCTGGCCAATGGTCTATGCATTTTCCTGGCCTAGTGAGATAAATTACATCAATTTCCTAAAGAACAATGACAAGGAGCAAAGCAGCAAGCATTGCATCTGGACACCTTTAACTTCTTAGCCTAAGTGATCTGATGCCCAGTTACATCTGGATTAGCTAAGAGCTGTTTTTTGTATTATTTCTAGCAATCTTTATCCTATTGGCATATATAACAAGGTGTTTTATTGGATCTTTCACTATCTTGCAGGAAAAAATAAAGGACAATAAAAATAACAATTGAAATTACGATGTTCCTGCTCCTCCTCCTTCCTCAGCAGCTATTTGCTTTATTTATGTTTTTACCAATATCAGAAGAGTTATATGAGTTTTTAAAAAAGATTTGGAAATAGCCAAGCATTGTTTCCCCTTGAAACAATCAATTCATGGACCACTTTATTCCATATCACAGTGTTACTATGCAGTTCAGATGTCAGATATTTACATTGTAGGCTTTTTATTATTAATAGATTCTTCAATTGGGAAAGCCTGTGTTCTCTGAACTTAGTAGGACTTTATCTTTTCTTACTAGCGATGAGTGATTTATGTGGACAGCTCCTATTAATGCTAATGGAAAGCAAATGCGTAAATCTCTCCACAGTAGATAGATAGCAATCTTACAAAAGTGGTCCAAGCAAAGCGTGTCTTTGTACGGGGTCTAACTAGCAATTAGCATAAAAGATTGACATCAGCTCTAATTCAGTATTTATATGAGTACTGTTAATCTAAATACAGAATCAAATTAATCCCTTGTGTAACTCCAGCGCCTGCTTTGGAATTTCAGCACTGAAGATTGTGACCTACCCTGTCTTCAAACATGTAAGCTAAATATAAATGCACAGGTTTTAAGGACTAGATTCTGATACCCTCCCTGTTCAGTCATGGGGAGACTTGTTAGTTAGGCCAACCTGTATAGCTCCATTTGAAAACAGATTTGTAAAGGAGGCTGAGAGAATTATGTGCTTTTTGGGGTTAGGCATCTAAAATACCATCAGGAAGACAAGACCTTTCAGCAAAGTCCTTGAAGAACTAGAACAGAAAAAGAGAGATTTGGAAAGGACTTTGTATGAAATTCTTGCAGGGAAATGAGCCAAGGGTTGGGGAGGGAAAGGAAAAAGAACAAAACAAAGGCACCAGCTGTTAATCAGAAAATCATCACTGTTTTTTGATTGGGTGGCTTTTGTTGAGAAGTGTTTGGTTTTCTTTAAAAAATACCTCAAAGCAATATCAATATGGCTGATTCCTGAATGGAACTATGTTTTAGGTAGAACCCAGGTACCATTTCACAACATAAAGTAATGGTAAATAATGGCCAGGGGTATACTGGGAGAGAAAATCGGGCTTGAGGGTGAGTACTGTGCAGCAGGACCTTGGTGCCTCCCATCCCACTGCTGCCTGGAACTCAGGTTTAGACCAAACTCAAGACATATGTGGGACATAATAAGATATAAACTCATAAACTTGTGTTTAACATTTCAAACAGAGGAAATAGGTTGGTGGATAGGTGGAGAGTATTCTTATAGACATGCTGATTAAGCATGGAGTAAATAAATGGACAGTGAGGTGGACTGAAAACAGATTGCACTGCCATGCTCAGAGGCTTGCGATCAGTGACACAAAGTCCAGCTGGAGATTGATACCTAGCAGTGTGTTCAGGTGCCAATACTGTTTAACCTTTTCATTAATGATCTGGATGATGGAGCAGAGTGCACCCTTGGCATATTTGAATACGAAACTGGGATCATTTTGAGTGCTACCACAGGGCATGTGCAGGACAACCAGGTGATCAGGCCCAGTCAACATGGGTTTATGAAAGGCAAGTCCTGCTTGACTAACCTGATCTCCTTCTATGACAAGGTGACCTGCTCAGTGGATGAGGGAAAGGCTGTGCATGTTGTCTACCTGGACTTTAGTAAAGCCTTTGATACTGTTTCCCACAGCATTCTCCTGGAGAAACTGGCTGCTCATGGCTTGGAAGGGTGTATGTTTTGCTGGGTAAAAAATTGGCTGGATGGCTGGGCCCAAAGAGTTGTGGTGAATGGAGTTAAATCCAGTTGGTGGTCAGTCACACATGGTGTTCCCTAGGGCTCAGTACGGGGGCCAGTTCTCTTTAATATATTTATCAGTGATCTGGACGAGAGGATCGAGTGCAAGAAGGACATTGAGGTGCGGGATCGTGTCCAAAGAAGGGCAATGAAGTGGTGAAGGGTCTAGAGAACAAGTCTTTTGAAGAGCGGCTGAGAGAACTGGGGTTGTTTAGGCTGGAGAAGAGGAGACTGAGGGGAGACCTTATTGCTCTCTACAACTATCTGAAAGGAGGTTGTGGTGAGGTGGGGGTCAATCTCTTCTCCCAAGTAACAAGTGATAGGGTGAGAGGAAATGACCTCAAGTTGTGCCAGGGGAGGTTTAGATTGGAGATTAGGAAAAGTTTCTTCTCTGAAAGGGTTGTCAATCACTGGAACAGGCTGCCCAGGGAAGTGGTGGAGTCACCATCTCTGGAGGTATTTAAAAGACATGTAGATGTGGTGCTTAGGGACATGGTTTAGTGGTTGGACTTGACGGTGCTAGGTTAACTGTTGGAGTTGGTGATCTTAAAGGTCTTTTCCAACCAAAACAATTCTATGATTCTATGATTCTGTATATGCAAGTTTGATGTAAAACATGCTTTCTTAACTTTCTGTCTTGGGAGAGTAGCTGGGGAAAGGGATTGGGTGTCCCAATTGACAGTGATTTGACATGAATGGAAGTCAAAGGCAACCACAGTTTTGAAAGTTGACTCCTTGGATTCTGAAGCACATCTACAGCAAATAAATTGTTGTGGTTTAACCCAGCAGGCAGCTAAAAGAATCACACAACCATTCACTCACTCATAGAGTCATAGAATCTTTAAGGTTGGAAAAGACCTCTAAGATCATCAAGTCCAACCGTCCATCCTTCTCCACAGTGGGATGAGGGAGAGAATTGAAAAAAGAAAAGGTAAACCTCATCACTTGAGATAAAGACAGTTTAAAAGGACAGAAAAAGAAGATACTAATAACAATAACAACAATAATGGTAAAAGAATATACAAAACAAGTGATGTACAGTGCAATTGCTCACCACTTGCTGACCGAGGCCCAGCTAGTTCTGAGCTGTGGTGGCCCCACTGGCCAGCTTCCCCCAAGTTATATACTCAGCATGATGTCACATGGTATGGAATATCCCTTTGGCCTGTTTGGGTCAGCTGTTCATTTTCAGCTTCCGCAGTCTCTGTCATGGTGAAGGGGACTATGGAAGCATTTTGTGCACTTCTCTTCTTACCTTATCCAGCACATGCACCAAACTGGGTAAAAAGACATAAGCAATCAGTGGAACATGTTTTCTCAGGCATAATGGGCACATATAAACACAACAGAGTGGTGTTCAAAGGTGTAACAGATCTGAAGATTTGGGAACTACTTGAAGCATTTGGCTCTGTACAGTCAAAGGAACATTTTTTTTCCTGAGGGCAATGTTGCTCCATTTCTTTCCCCTTTCCACATTTCCAGTCAACATATGCCTTAAAATGTTATTTTTTTATCCTTACTGATTGTATTGGTGCTTGTAGGCCCTAAAATATTGAAGCACATAAAGATCTGCTTGTAGAAACATCACTCAAATCTCTCTATCTTCATAAGATTCTTCAGAATCCAAAAGCAGTGCTCTGAGATGAAGGAGGACTTCAGTTTTCAATGACATATTGACTTGCAGTCTTGTGAGGACAACCAAAGGCAACAGAGAAACATCAGTTGTCTTTTCCATAGCTGCCATTACTCGAAATCAGGTATGGAAAGACCCCCAGAGAATAGGAGGAAAAGGTCCACTCAATGTGGATTTAATGCAAAATGGGTCTGCTGGGTCAAGTGTCCTGTGTCTAATTGAACTTAACATAGCGTGCCTAAGGAACTGTATAAGGTGGCAATACATGGGAACATCTCTTAGCTAGTTCTTCTAGCTTCTGGTGATCTATGGCTCTGGAATCTCTGAGTCTTTCTATTTAATAGTTGTCAGTGAATTTTTCTACCATTTTCTACCTGTCTCAATATTTTTTTAACAGAGAAGACAATCTAATTGAAGTGGTGATAATATTCTTTATTTACAGATATATTTCAAAGAGACTATGTCTCCTAACTAAAAAAAAAAAAAAGGAAGAAAAAAAAGCAGTACTAAAGAATAGTCTTATGATCAACTATCCTGTTCAGTGTCCTGTTGTTAACATCCAATTATTTGTACAGTTTGCAGATGCCATTTTATAACTACTGCAGTAGCTGATGATTTCTGAAATCTGCCATCTTGTGCTCTTGAATGCCATCAGAGTGATGCGTACTCATTATGTGCCTTGATGTACCTCACACCTCTATTTTAAAAAGCAAAACAAGTAATTCCAGAAACAGAAAGACAAAGGAAAGCAGTGTTTCTTTTTTGACATTATAATTGAATTGGATGGATCTTTTATTTAATCTCTAAATATACCTGTAGAAATGAGACTACAAAGTACTTGAGCAACGGCAAGCAAGCAGTCACAGCTTGCATTCAACTATACAAACCAGGTTCAGAAGCTTTCAGGCTGAGTTTATCCCTTTTCTCCCAAACCATCTTTTAAAATGAAATTTATAAAGCACAGAATTAGCCATGAGAGACCTACCTGTGTATCAAATAGTGTAGCATCCGTCCAGGGAAAGTTGCACGGCAGTGGAGATTCATCTCCTGGTTCAGCTGCCTAATTTTGATGATTGCAGTCTGGGAATTTGTAGGTGTACTTGGTGTCTAAGCTCTCATTGTTGTCAACAAAAGTCAAGAGCTCAATTCAGTTTCACTCGACATAGTTTTTTGGTGCCGCCTGAGACATCCAAGGGCCTGTGAGACATCCATGTGGGCCTGACAGATAAAACACTGCACTTACAGGAGACCCATTCTCTTCTAGAGAGGCGGTTGGATGTGAGATGAGACCTTGGGGCACCTCAGATAGCACTGGATACCTGTGTGTGGGTGGCTAAATCAAGCCCTTCATCAGTGTTGTCAAAGGGAGTCTAGAGAGCAGTTCAACACACCTGAAGGCAGATGCCTACTACTGCACAAGTCTGTAGTTAGGAATCTAAAATTTAGATCTGTTCATCTGCTCTAGTCATCTAAGCTATCATTATAATTAATGGCCATCCTGTCCATACAAGTCAATGAAGACTGGAAAGCAGTTCAGTTCACACTAGAAATATCTACCTGCATTTGGTCAGGTCAGCTACTTGCTACTCTCTGGACTCCACTGATGGCATCAACTGGATCTTCGCTGGCTCTGACTCAAATCAGAGACAGCGCAAATGCAGACGTGCACTTCTGAGACACCTAAATGTAGATGTCTGGGTCTGAATCCCACCTACAGACACTCGCTGGAACAAAATGATCATGTCTGAGCCTTGCTTCATAAGAAATTAAATTGAGAAGCCTCGTAAGAAGAAATGAAGGAGACTGCTAAGACACTGAATACCTCACCATATCCCCACATGCAGACACTAATTCTGCTCAAGTCACATTCATCTGCCATTTCACTCACCCCTGCTCACACTCCGACAAGTCACGCTGTTGAATATAAGCCTCAAGTCCCTGCCCACCCCACGCCTGAACATATCCAAATTAATTTATTTAAAACACTAAAAGTCCTTGGTCTTAAATTTTTTAACAGGAGCCTGTGCTTATTCTATTAAAAAAATTAATCTGCTAGGATGTCTTTAATCAGCCAAGTCACACAAAGGCAAAATAATGACACAGTAATTTTAAGGATCCTTGACTTTGAGCTGCCTTTTATAAGCATGGAAAGCAGAATAAAAAAAATCAAAAGCAGTAAAAACTTATATTATTTCTGTCAGTAGCTCCTTTTCAGAAAATGTTGTGAAAACAATCTCTGTGTGGAGGAAGCAACATACTGAGCAACAAGCCTCAATCACAGGAAGTTCATTTTTTGCCTTGGCGCGTCGCCCAGTGCCATCAGAACTAATTAAAAACAGAGCCACGCTGGTAGGAAGCTCAGTGTTTGGGTTTTACAATAACGGAGCAGCAAACCAGGGGGACGTCTAATGAGAATAGTTTCGGAGTTTGTTTTCTAGCATTGGGCAACTATGTCAATTACTGGAACTACAGCTCAGGGCCAGCAACCATGCTGAGACATGAAAGAGTGTTATTTGCAGTACAGATTGAGCTGCTACTTTGATGCATGTGTTCTGCATGTCACTTGTACGCTGGTGCAGTTCCTTGGCTCGTGACTAAATAGGAAGAGGCTGATGCCACCTTGCTCTTCTTGTCTGAGGCTAGATCAAATGTTACGAGACAGGGCTTTCCCCCGGATCATTAGATATGCTCCAGTTAAAAAATGAAATATGTCCTCTTGTAAGGATGCTACTCGTAATGAAGGGATCTGACTTGCAAAGGGAATTATCAGCCAGGGACTTAACCCTTTGAGGGTTAGAGGAAAAGACAGGTTGACCTGAATATTTTAAAAGCAACCCTCATGACTCAAACAATCCCTCTCCCAAAGGAAAATAAAAATAATGAATTTAAAACAAGCACACGGCTGGAAAATCGCACATATGCAATTTTTACCCTTACAAATAGCTTGTTTAATATAATGTCTGTGGAATCAATGTATATATTAAGTATTTTATACTCTTATTTTGGGATTATTATTAATTTTATGAGGGAAAAAAAACAGAAGTGAGAGAGGACAACAGGCTGCAGCTAAGGAAAAGGTTGCTGCAAAGATGAAGTAAATCACTTGTTCTCCATATCCACTGGGGATAGGATGGGAAGCAATGGGCTTAAACTGTAGCAAGGAAGATTTAGGTTAGTCGTTAGGTAAACTTTCGAAGTGTAGGCTAGCACTGCCTGGGGAGGTGGTGAAATCTCCATCACTGGAAGGTTTCAAGAGTAGATTAAACAAACATATGTCATAAACAGTTTGATATAGAAGATCCTGCCTTGGGGGAGGAAGATGGACTAAAAGATCTCCTGAGGTCCTGTCCAGCCCTATTTTCTTTGCCTAGTTTTACATATTGCACCTGAATCTTTGCAAGTGAAAGCTATAATAAACTAGCAACGCTTTGCCTCTCAGGAGCAGCCTCTACCTTAAAGTGCTAAAATTAAAGATTTTCGTGCCCTACACTGAAATTTTTCCTCTCTGGTTTAACACATAAACTACGTCTGTGTGCAGCAAACTAATCAAGGCCAGAATATGGGCCCAGACCCTGCAGTTAGGTCAACCATACTGTTAAATTGCTTGTTTGGTTTACAGCTTAGGCCAGTTGGTGCTTCTCCAGAGAGTGCCTGGGCCTGGGTCAAGAATAGCACGGTCCAGGGGCCGATCCCAACAGACAGGCTGGATGCAGCAACCCGTTTAGATACAAGACAGTTTAGCCACGGATACAAGCTGCACTGTGCCAGCTGGCTTCAAGGTAGATAGCTGTTCCTGTGCCCTCTCATTTAGTACTATAGACGCTGATGTACTTGTTTAAGAAGACAAAAGGTAAAGACAACAGCCTAATGCATGAAACACTAATCTTTAACTCTGCATATCAAGATAACTCTGTATCAAGAACACAGAGTTAATGGAAATAATGGAAATAATGGGAATAAATAAGTTATATGGTCTAATGGCTGAAGCACTAACCTGAGATACTGAAGAACAGATTTTCTCCCCGCGCAGGAAGGCCGTGAATCCACCACTTCTGTCTCAGTTCTGCTAACTGAAAGTGCCTTCTCTGCAAAGAAGAAAGCCATCTTTGCAAAGGACACTGAGATGTTCTCAAAATTATGCAAGATCTGTCTGTTATCATCCTTACTCTTATATGGTCATGGTAACTGGGATTAGGCTTACTACTCATTGTAAACTAGCATCTCCCCATCTAACTTTTGAAATAATTCAATCCACTTTATTCAGCCTTGACACATTTTCTATTGTTGAGTAAATATCAGTTAGGTATATTCTGAAAGTTTCATTTTCGCTGCAGTCATGTTTGCGTCCTTGTTGCTTTCTTATGTTACACAACTGGCATTTGTTTCATGTGGCACCTTCTGGTGTCTTAGGCTGAGATCCAGAAATGTGGGTAAGGTACTGAATAACGTTGTAGGTTCACTGCTGAAAGCTTGCTTTGTAATGTAGTTATCATCATTGTTATTGGTCATTGGCGGCTTTCTCTTGACTCTGTGGGTCTGTATTGCCCTCCAAAGTTCTCCTGCATGCATGTCTTCTTCCATTTGTGCTACAGGCAACACTCAAATCTCTTTGCTGTGGAGAATTGCTACCAGGATGGTAATAATTTTTACTAATTATACAGTCTCCATTGACTATAGAAAGCGCCTAGGTTTAAACCTAGCTGTTTAAACTAGTTTGCTAATTATACATTCAACTTAGGCAACGTGAATCCTAGTTGATGTCCTGTTGTGCTCCTGAACAGTATAATAATGTGAATAAATGAGACCTTGTAACCATGAGACCAAGTTATATCCAGCTAGTGGGGACTCATCCTTTCTTCTGTGTACTACGACTCCTGCTACCTTAGATGTGATTGGTGAGGCAAAGCTGTAGATACTGTCTGAGCTTCCCAAACACAACGAAGTGACTGCAAGACAAATTGTGTTGTTTTCATGAGCCAATTTAAGCTTTCAGTTCTATTTAGAAAACCTAATGTTTTCAGAGGGAATTATACATAAGTGTACGAGCAACTCATTTGTATCAGACTCATTTTGTCTTTAATAGCAAATATTGCATGTTATCTTAAAGGTATTCAACCTCACCATTTTATCACCTTGCTTCTGTTCCAGCATGAGATAAGCTAAGACTTATTTCTCTACATTTACAGGAGGTGAAAAAATGTAATTATTTATCATAACTCAGTTAACATAACATGCCCATAAACCTCTGTAACTTACTCATATACCCCAATGCTTACTCTTTCACTGCCTGGTTAGCTCATTTGTTAACTGATACTGTCATCTATGTCAAGAACTTTGAGCAAAGCCACAGCTTTCATTTAAACAAGAAGTTAGTCTCTTGCCTGTATGTTTGACTGACCTTTTATTACTTCAGTAAAGGTCTGGGTCCCAATTCACCGTGAAAGTAAACGGATACAATTGTGTTGACTTCAGTGGAATTGCACACACTTAAGCCAACGGTGAATTTGGACCTCAGTAACTACATTTCCTTTTATAAGGCTGGTGGATGAGTGCTTGGGGAACAGTTAGGTTGTCAAATAAAGGCAATAGCTATATCTTTCTAGACTGTATTTATAGCGTACTCTTCCTACTAGGCTTTGCCTTGCTGAAGCCAATTGTTCCAGGTTTTATTTCAGTTGGATCAGAGAAAATGAGAAATAATTAAGGATGAAATATGAAGCATTATAAAATGATGTTACTAACTGATTGCAGTATGATGATCTTGGTGTAAAACAAATCAAAAGGCAGCTGAAGCCCTCCTACCTTCCCTGGTCATGCTTGCTTTCTTCAAATCATGCTGATTACTGTGGTTAAACCAAGTTGTCTTTTTTTTCTTTCTTTTCCAATTGACTGCAGGTCAAAGGGGAATTTGGCTAAGCCAAAAAAAAAAGAAAGAAAGACTTCTGGACTGAATTAAAAGTTAAGTATCAGGTTGAAATTCTTTAAATAAAAGCAGTGGCTCATTTCTTTGATTATATCTATTGTAGAAAATTAAACAGTACCAAGGCTCAGATTCAGGCACCAGAACTCATTACGGTCCTTGGTATGGTTTTGTTCAGGGAAAATTAGCACTATTTAAACAATTCCCAGGCACAGTTCATGTGCCAGTGTGGGCCTGAAACTATTCCTAACAATCTGGATAGATGCAGCCAACGTAATTTGAGGCTATGAGAGTTTCATAATATGGAAGTGACCAGGTCATGCAGTTGCCCAGAAAACAGGACCTGGAATTATTTAGTTTACTGGTATATATGTAAACTTTGTGGCTGAGTTAGGATATTTGGGCTCAATCCTCCTGTCTGTTTATGAAAGAGGAGTATTTTAGCCTCTCAGGACAGAAGACTAATAATCATGGAGTGATAATTTATCTTCGAGGATGGATACATCTGTTCTCTCAGCTTAAGCTGTTCTCCTTTATATGTGTAATAATGTATATTGATTATGCCAGGGAAAGAGTGACACAACCCATGGTGGATTTTTTGGCACAAGAGTGCTTGGTCTATATCAGTCCAGGGAAAGCACTCTGCCTGTCCCATCCCATCCCATCCCATCCCATCCCATCCCATCCCATCCCATCCCATCCCATCTTTCTGGTACTCTTGAATCCAGAAGTAGGTTTGACTCTTGGTACAATTAGACAAAAGCTCTGGTCCTCAATAATCCCCTCCAATTATCTGTGAAATTTGATGTTTCTCACATAACCCGCCCTTCACCACCTGTGAAGTCCAGCCATCCCTCATGGAGGTGCTATCCCTATAACATTTCTAAGCTTCTTACACTGCTACCTGTAACTGCCAGCACTTTCTCATGTCATGTCCTGTGGTTTTACATGGCCTGTTCAACAGCTTTGTCATGTGCCTGCAGCCTTAACAAGGGACAAGTTTCCCATCTAACCAGTAATCTAGGTTTCTGCTGTAGTTGACAGACTATATCTCCAGACAACAGGATGAAAATTGTTTTCTGCATTGGTTATAGAAAAAACCCCATGATTAAAAATCTAATTTTTAGATGAAGAAAATTAGATGAGCTCAATCTGACTTGATGTATGTCCTCTGCCATAATCAGAAAAACCTGTTTTGGTTCTGACCAGGTAAGCCCAAACTCAGAATGGCTGGGAGTTCAACACAGAGGCACTTCAGCTAAGTATTAAAGTAAAAAATGGTCCTAGACCTGGATGAAGCCTAGCCATATTAATGTGATGTTAACACAACGCTGATCCTCCAAACAGGGCTTCGTAACTCAGGTTTGACATTGAGTTTAAACAGCTGTTTTGCTTCTAGTCTATGCAATGCTGTATCAGTTCAGGCATGGCTGCACTACAATTTATCTTGTGAAGTCCTGCTGAACAGGAGATAAAAGTGACCGTGCAGCTCAGTTATTAGAGATCTTCATTTCTCGAAGACATTAATTCCTGTAGGAAACTCATCCACTCTGATATGTGATGATGATGTTCATGTTGCTATAGATTTCAGGAGGTTCAGGATGAGCTTTATGCACAGTACTTCAGTCCACAACACACTGACTGCATTGCTCTTTCATTACCTCCTCTGTCCCCCCACGCTGTTAAGAATTAGTTTAGAAGCAATCCATCTGCTTAGTTCAATTTTTAATGAGCACTTGTGCTGGTTGTGGCTTGGATAGAGTTAATTTTCTTCACAGTAGCTAGTATGGGGCTGTGTTTTGGATTTGTGCTGAAAACAGCGTGGATCATACAGGGATGTTTTCGTTACTGCTGAGCAGTGCTTGCACAGAGCCAAGGCCTTTTCTGCTCCTCACACCGCCCTGCCAGCGAGTAGCTGGGGGTGCACAAGGAGTTGGGAGGTGACACAATCGGGACAGCTGACCCCAGCTGACCAAAGGGATGTTCCATACCATATGACGTCATGCTCAATAGATAAACTGGGGGAAAAGCCGGCCGCGGGACTGCTGCTTCAGGGACTGGCTGGGCACTGGTTGGTTGGTGGTGAGCAATTGCTTTTCATTTGCATCACTTGTCTTTCTTGGGTTTTATTTCTCTCTCTTTTTGATATTTTCCTTTTCATTACAATTTCTTCTTTTTATATTATTATTATTATTATTATTATTATTATTATTATTTCAGTTATTAAATTATTCTTATCTCAACCCATGATTTTTCTCTCTTTTATTTACCCTTCCAATTATCTTCCCTCCCTGCTGGGGTGGGGAATGAGTGAGCAACTGTGTGGTGTTTAGCCATCAGCTGAGGTTAAACCATGACAGCACTCTTCTCTTTCTTTAAGACAGAATCACCCACACTGACTTTCAGTTTCACTTGCTACAACAAGAATAGTTGCTTTCTCACTTTTTTTTTTTTTTAATATTAATTTCTGGATGTTATCAGACACACCTGTTTCTCCTAGTGAATATTCTATTTGCTTATTTACAAAACCGTACCATTTTTCATAAGCACTGTTTTCTGAATTATGCAAAACACAGAAATCAAACTGGTTCATATCCTGGATGAATCAACTGTTGTGTTTTAAGGCCATGAAAGAAGTGGTTGTCCAGGTGAATGAGTGAAGATAGTTTGATGGAGAAACTGCATTGTCATTCAGTACCAAGGAGATAACCTGGAAGACAGTGATCAGAGGCAAAAAGAAAAGAAAAAGGAATTACAATCTTGTTGGCAGATAGAGTAGAAAACTGGATACCAGGAGTGGAATTAATCTCACTTAACTTTGCAACATACATGTTTATGTTTGAGCTAGTCCTGAATTCCCTTCACAGCTAATCACCAAGATAAAAGGAACTGTGCCCTAGAATAGCTTTTTTTATACTGTAACACCCTGTTGTCCTGCACTTGGGCCGGGGCAACCCCTGATATCAATACAGGCTGGGGGATGAAGGGATTGAGAGCAGCCCTGAGGGGGAGAACTTGGGGCTACTGGTGGATGAAAAGCTGGACATGAGCTGAGAATGTGCACTCACAGCCTAGAAAGCCACCCATGTCCTGGACTGCGTCAAAAGCAGCATGGCTAGCAGGTTGAGGGAGGGGATTCTCCCCCTCTACTCCTCTCTCGTGAGATCCTACCTGGAGTACTGCGTCCAGCTCTGGGGTCCCCAGTACAAGACAAGACGTGGAGCTGTTGGAGTGAGTCCAGAGGAGGCCATGAAGATGATCAGAGGGCTGGAGCACCTGAGAGACAGGCTGACAGAGTTGAGGTTGTTCAACCTGGAGAAGAGAAGGCTCCAGGGAGACCTTATTGAGGCCTTTTAGTACTTAAAGGGCTCATATAAGAAAGATGGGGACAGACTTTTGAATAGGAGCTGTAGCACTAGGAGAAGAGGTAATGTTTTTAAATTAAAGGAGGGGAGATTCAGACTAGATGTAAGGAAGAAATTTTTTACAATGAGGGTGGTGAAACACTGGCACAGGTTGCCCAGAGAGATGGTAGATGCCCCGTCCCTGGAAACGTTCAAGGTCAGGTTGGACGGGGCTCTGAGCAACCTGATCTAGTTGAAGATGTCCCTGCTTATTGCAGGGAAGTTGAACTAGATGACCCTTCCAACCAAAACCATTCTGGTTCTATGATTCTATGTTTCTATGATTCCATAATTCTATGAAAAGAACTTGGATGACTAAAATTCTTACTAATTCTGGTAAGATGAATCCAAAATTTCATATCTAGCCACAGAGCTAAGGTGTGCAAGTGAAAAGTTTAAACTCAGGAAAGGTGGTAAACTTGAAAATGTGATCCAAGAAAGAAAGCAATAGAGCCAATAGAGCAGACAAGGGAAGCAGCTGCTTGTCAGAGTTTCAGTAGTTTAGGGGAAAAATAACTGATGTAAAGCAAAAATACATAAAATAATGTCCAGGCAGTGGTAGACTAGTTGAGCAAAGCAGATTGCCTATGTCATAGTCTATACCTGCTCCACAAAGTGGCAAGATAGTAAAAATATTAGCCTGGCTACTTCTGGAAATATAAATCAAATATTAATATTAATATTAATAATAATAAAAAATAATAATAGTAATACCCCACATAACCAACAAAAATCCCAGTCTTCCCTTTCTTTGCTGAACTGAGACTCTTGCTTAATAGCAGAAGAGGGATTTCAGGGAAACATGGCAGCAGCTAACATTGTTTGTTTTCCACTGTAATTTTAACCAAATGTTTCTTTCAGGCACGGTATTTCTCCAAGGACATTGCTAAAACTTCAGACTGTTCTCAGGAAAGGAAAAAATAGTCAAAGCTGAAACGTAAAGAAGAGATAGATGAAGACAAATGCGTTTGGGCTAGCTGTGTTCAATGGAAGTGATCTCACAGCTGCCCCAGAGTTTGCTGCTGCGGCCCAAGAATACCCTGACATTGCACTTGGGAACACTGTGAGCATTTGAGCTTCTCCAGTTAAAATTCAGGTGAAGGAGGGGGATTTACCGACTCTCTTTTACATCTTTATGTTATCGTAACCTGCAGGTAAATGACATGATAGCAATTCTCTTCGGTTGCAGTGGTTCATAGTCGGTTCCGTGTGGATGTAGACAAAGCAATAAGGTTAAAACAACAAATAAAACTATGCCAAGTTTCTAACTATGTCTCAGTAAAACTTGGCCTTTGATTTTTTAACGTGATGTTGGTCTTTGAAAACAAGATGAATTTTGTCTTGCTAGGAGTCATGCATTTGGCTAGGAGTGTAAACTAAAGGAGAATTTGCCCTGTTAGTTGCTTAGGACATTTGAACAGATCAATGGCTCAAGTTTAATCTGGCATTCACCTGACTAGAGGCAGATGCCTACAACGTAGATGGCTATCATGCAGATGTCTATGTTAGAGTTGGTTGTTTAGACCCCCTATAATACCAGGGGAGAGAAAGAGACTGCTCTGGCGTGGGACTTTGTTCATCCTTAGAAAGTGGGTCAGATGAGTCACACCCTTCAAACTGTTTTCCTCCATTTGAAAGGAAAGGGAATCTACAGTAAGAAATTTGGAAGTGTGATGTAGACACCGAAAAGTAGGTGAAATGTGTTTGAGTCTCTTTTCTGAGATTATCAGTTTTGGGAAATCCTAAAGGTAAAGTTAAATCTATCTGGAAATTCACTTTCCTTTCTTGTTTGTTTTGTTTCTTCCTGGGGACTGCTGTGAAAAACTATAGGGAACAGGAGGATATTAATAAGAGTGATTGGGAATGTGTTTGTGAAGAGATGGAAAACACACAGGTGAAACAGGGAAGTCACTGAGGGTTACTGAAAGATACAGCAGAACAACCAAGGGACAGCAGCATCCCATATGCCAGTTCTTTCCAGAGGGAGTGAGAAGTTTGTCTTGCAGCAGAAGAAAGAAAGAGTGGCTGGAGAAGCTCTACAAAATTACTTCCCGTAAGAAGAAAACAGTGAAGGGAGTGGGAAATACAGCATGGGAATACCAAAGACAGAGGTGGGGAAAAGTTAGAAATGAAGATTGATTGGTAACATAGCAAAGACAATTGGAAAAGAAGACTTACGTATGGCCAAAGCCTAGTTCAGGCTCATGACTTCAGGAGAATCATATGTGCACTGTCCACAGCTTGTGATGCAGGCACCTTTTTTTCTAAAAGATATAAAAGAAAATTTAGATCCCCCCCTTTTTTTTCATGAATAGTATAGTTCAAGTGCTGATCAAATATAACTTTCCACACTGTCTCCAGCACAAAAAAGGAAATGTTGAGAGCTCAGATCTGCTGTGAGATTCATTTTCAGTCCAACAGTACCTCCTCATAAATAACATCAACACAGGACAGAGGAAGACCCGTCTCATTGTCTTGAGCTTTCAATTTGGAGATGTACTTTCCTATTTATCTGTTTTATGTTTTTAAGGTTGTTAGGCAGCTAAGAGTCTGTTGTTTTTTTTTTTTTTTAAACTGTGCAGAGGTACCTCTACCACTGAACCAATTCACCCTGTGATTCCTGCAGCAGTGTGCATGCTTGTCTATGCCTGTGATTTTATTCAGTTGCCTCGGGTATAAATACGCAGTACTGTTGCCAGCTCGGTGTACGCAAGTTTACAGAAGTAATCCACATAATAATCCAAATACTTTCAGATTAGTGCGACAGGCACTTTCTTACTTTTCAGCATCGGTAATCCTACCTTTCCACTTCCCAAACCATTATGATTGTCAGCCAGATAAGGGTTAGCGGGAAAAGATATACTCTCTTTTAAGAGCTGTTCCCAAGTTAATCTTATTGCAAAGCTCTCCATAATTTATTTACTGAAGATGATTTAAAAAAATCAGATTGGGGGAGAGTGAGGGTGATGTCTAACTTGTGTGCATGGAATAAATAAGCATTCTTAGTTTAGTGTCTTCTGGACAAATGTCGATATGATAAAAATAATCCCTAAGACTGGGAATATGAGTGGCCCTTTCTGGCACACCCATCTACAAAGCCGAAGACTGAATGAGGATGTGAGGGCAAGGAACTGAGATATTCTTTGATCCTAAGCACCAGGATATAAGTATAATGTTTGGAACAATGTGGGAGAGATGATTATAGTTTCTTCCCATGTTCTGTGATTAAATAAGGATATCAGTCTCAAAGGCAGATAGTTTTTTACCTTTCTTTAGTTCTAGTGTGTCCGTGTAAAGCAGAAGAAAAATATTTGCTTCCATGGTCACAAGTCAATTGAGAGAATAAATCCATTAATGGCTAATGCCAGATAATAATTGAGCCCACATAAGCAGCAGCTAGGTAGGCTGGTGTGTGAAAGAACATTGAATAGAAGTTTCAAAAATATTCATTTTATTATTCCTTTCTGACTGAGTTTTTTTACCACTGATTTGACTAAGAACAGAATTATATCAGTCTCAGATATTTAGGTGAAACACATCCACAAGAGAGAATTTGTCCCTGTCTAATATGTCAACTTTGGGGATGGCTTCATGCCATGAAATTTTTTTTTATATTAGCATTACAAAAAATGAGTTTTTTTTCAAATTTCTCAGAAGTCATCTGACAATTTTTAGGAGCTAGGCTGGACATTTTATGTACTGCCTCTTTGTTCTCAGTACATTTCTCACCTTAAAAAATGCAAATTACCATGCTATTTTTATAGATGCTCCATATTTGTTCTTTAAATGACAAAGATCATAAAAAAAAGGCAACTGTTCAGGATACACTACACTCTTCTGACATGCTAATGAGAATAAGCAAGCAGCTAATGGCCAGTCAAAGGCCTTGAAGTTGCAGGATAAGATCCGTGCAGTCAGTCTTTTTAGAGCGTATTGCAACAGGGTAGAAAATGATTCATACTGTCTCCTGAGTCTCCTCCAAAAACACAGTAAAAAACATAAAGAAGTTACATTCAGAAATATGTTACACAGCCAGAAGTTTTCCAGTGACAGATAGATCTGGAGGTGAGAAAGTATTGCTTTACTAAATGATCTTGTAGATATGAGGATATTTAACAGGGTTGTTTGATTCTTTTTGGCATTTTTAAAAATTCAGCTTTTAGGTGATTTTAGGTGATTTTCTTTTTTAGTATCTAGTCCACCTCACCATTTGGAGGGGAGGTCACATTATTAGGATGTGTTTTACTGATGTTGCCTTTACATCTCCTTTCTCTTTTTAATGTCCCTGTTCTTTCAGAGATAAATGTAACCCAGTGAGAGTAAAATGCTGCAATCCAAACCCAGGCTTTTTTTCTCAGTGAGACGCGTTCTTGATATTTAAATAAATGACATGGACAATAATAATAGATAAGAGACAGGATGATTACAGGTGAGGAGCTAAAACACAGAGCAATGAAGTCTTTTGTGAAATGTCAGACAAGAGACTTATTGAACAGATGGGAATGATACCAACTGGGGCTACATTGGGCTATCCTGTATTTTAAGAGAAATTAAACCAAATAAATCAGAAAAGAAAAACACTTTGGTCCACGATCATTATTATTATTTTTTTTAACATCTCAGGTTTGATGAATTTTTCTCCAAATAAAGACAGGATTTTTCTAGGACTGTCCCGGCTATCCCATGAACCATGCTGGGGCACTGTCTGGAAGAACGTGAGTTGGCATAGGTCAAATCCATGCAAGAGAGTGTCCTTAAGCAGTATAGAAAGACGAGAACCCTGGCTTAGGCCATGGCCAAACCCTGTTGAGTTTACTAGTACAGACAGATCTGTAAAACCTGGCAATCTTAGAGCTTCATAGATTTCTGTTATGAAATTAAGAGTATCAAAGCTTTACAAATGTTGACTCTGTCTAGGTCAAGTCTGCAGCAAGGAGTATAAATACCCAGAGGATTCTGGTTGGAGGCAGAGTTAGCCAAACTAGTTTTCTTGCTCTAGGACTATGACTTTATCCTAGGAAGAGCTCGGATGAACCCTCAGGCTTTGTGGGGTTCTGGAAGCTGTCTTTATATCTCCCATAAATAGGACACTCTTGTAAATTCATGGGTCTTACTTTCAGCAGTGACACTGAAATAATTTCAGTCTCTCTGAGCCACAGGGGGTTTCTCATTGATGTGAAATATTGCAATGGTTTTGTTTCAGGCCAATTTACTCGTTTACATTATATTTAAAGAACACTATAATTTCCTGACAACTCAAAATCCTGCTCTTCAGCCAAATATAATTGGTTTTATTCCATCATTTGACACTCCAAAGGTTAGAATGAAGCAGAATATGACTGATTTTCCCTCTGAACTGTATTGTCCCTTATTTGTCAGAGAAGGATTCTGAAAAATCACATCTAATCTTGGAAAAGTTTTTGGCTGGGTTTTCTCCCTGCTATAACAATGTCTGATGGGATTTGCACCCTGGGAATTACAGCTGGGGTCTCTTGAATGCAGAGGCTGAGGTAGACACACCAGTCCAACCATTTGGCGCAAACAGAAGAAAGTCAAGCCAAGAAGTATCTCCAGCCTGTTGTCCTAGAAAGGCTGAGACATGAGACATCTGGTCTTGTTCACACAAAGACAATGTTCTTACAAATGAATGCTTGTTATGTAATTAGATCCAGTTCTGCGATCCTGACCACAATCTCTTCCCTCACCATTAGCAAGACTTAGTCTGATCAGTTTTTAGGTCTGTGTAACTGTGACTATGGACAACCTGAAGAAATATTCAAAATGTTATTCTTCTTTCAGTTTTCATTTTTCTTCCTTCTAGACCAAAAGAAAAAGGCAATTGAGGAATTGGTCATTCCAGCAATCGATGGCAGAGTGAGTGTAGGTAAGAAGGTTGTTTGAAATTTGAATGTGAGTTTTGTGTGGACTGTACTGAACTGATGCTTAAGCTTTTCTGTTTGGTGTAAGATTCACTTTCCTAAGACTCCAGTTCTTTAATATGTTTTTTTGGTGCAACTGTAGACATGATCTACTGAGACTTACCCTGGCAAGTCCCACAGACTTCAGTAAATGTGTCCCACTGAGTGAAGATCAGCACAAACCGTCGTTTTGCTAAGTCAGATTTTTTCTTGAAGGAGGATTGTACCTTCTGTCTCCTTTTGAAGATTGACACAGGGTGCCTTTAAAGCAGGACTGATAAAATCACAGGAGGTGCTACACTCAGAAAAGAAGCAACTCTGTTCATATTTTTACATGAATTTATATGACAAGAACATCCTCTTTCTTTTGCAATGGGTCCTGCATTAAGCTGTTTCTGTCAGACTTGAGTACAACCTCCTTTTAATGCTTGACCATGTCCACATCAGTATTATTCTGTCCAGCCCAAGTAATATAAAATCACCTGCTGTCTGTAAAGACAAAACTTTTTATTATGCAACTAGTAATCCTGCAGAACAAGAGTGGGTGATGCGGGTTCAGGTCCTGCTGTTGACAGGCAGGAGCTGTGTTGTTCCAGGAGAAGACAGGAGTCTTTTCATTTCTCCCACTGTCTGGAAGCAGGCAGCAGCTTGCTGTACCACTGGAAGAATGACACTCCTTCATAACTAGAAAGTTTTACCACTTAGTAGAGGTTCCTGGAATGAACCACCGTTTAAGCTACCTCCTGTCCCTTCTTTCTGCTGCTACTTTCCCATGAACTGGGGAAAAGGATGCTAAGGAGTGACCCGGGGTGATCCCTGGTAAGGGGTGATCATGCTATTTAGGTCGTGGATTTGGGCAGACAACCTCCCGTACTTGCTTGCTAAGCACTAAGCAAGCTCTGGCCCATAATATCGCTGTGCCATTGTCTTTGTCTAAATGTGTGTTTAGAGGAAGAGTTGTTTGATTTTTGGAGAAAGAATAAGTAAGAGAGAAAATGCCTGCAGCATAATTAAAAAGTTGTTGCTCTAATTTTTCTCCTCACTTTAGAATCCTCTGTTGGCTTTAATTAAGTGCTTGAATTAAGATCGTAAGGCAAACACTATTTAATGATTTTTTTTAAAAAAAATGAAAGCAAGCTCACTCACCAGGTGGGTTCCTCCTCAGGTGTTCACTGCTCTAATATAGACAAACCACATGGGCATCTCTGCAGGCAGTGTGCTCTCTTCCTGAGCGCTTGGGGGCTCAAAAGAGGTGCTTGTCCGCTCCTCTTCCCTGCTGTCCTCAACCGTATTGTGAGAAGATGTTCACAGTTCTGTGAGCATTTGAAGGATGTGTGCAGCGAGGAGGGAGAGGGATTGTTGAGGGTGGTTCACAGATTCATAACTAGGGGCAATGAGATGAAATTGAGCAAAGGGAAAATGAGTTTGGATATCTAGACAAACTTCTTAAGTGTCTGTTAGATCATTTGTGAAAGAGTCTCCCATAGGTAACCACAGATGCTCTGTTGCTTAAGTCATTTAAAAGTATCTGTCTAGGTCATCATATGCTCCCTATTACTGTAGCATCTAAAAAGCAATCACAGAGGCTTAGAAAATTGGGCCAAGAGGGACCTGGGGAGGTCATTTTGGCCTCGAGAGACGAGTGATTCTACTTAAAACATCCCCAGAAGACATCTATCAAACAATAATGAGCTATACAACCCCTCATGAGGAAAAGAACTATTATTTTCCCACCATAAGTATGAAAAATCAAAAATACAGGGAAAGTAAATGCTTTAACCAAGTCACACAGAAATTATAGGGCAGAGATGGGAATTGAAGTCAAAGCCTTACAGACTAAATACAACGCCAAAAGAACACTCTTCTTTGGTCTAATTGGTCTGTACAAGGAATTGGTGAGCATCGTTTTTCATGCAGCACTGGTTTTATTCTGTTCTTCTGGTTAGGCAGGCGGACTTCTGGTTCTCCTCACTCCCCATAAAATTTATTTCCTCAGCATTTTTTTTTTTAAAGAAAAAAAAACATTGATTGCTATTGGTAATTCACCAGTTCTAACAAAACCCCTCACTTATTGCAAACATAATAAATGATTTATGCTTGTAATTTTTTTTTTTTTAAAGTTTGTCACTTTAAACTTCCTTGCTTCCCCAAAAGCTGGATATTCTTCAATAAACAAGAAGGAAAAACTTCCCAGGCAAAACTGGGAATCTGAGAACTAATATTAACTAGATGGTATTATCCACCTCTTTTTCCTAGTATATCAGCCATGACTAGGAAGAAAATGAAAACCACTTAATTTCTAAATGGAATTTTCTTCCTGTTGGGATGTCTTCCGGATTGTGTTGTGCTACAGTGATCTCGAGGTGTTACAAACATTTGCTGAGGATCACGTGCAAACTTAGGTTGATGGACAATCTAGTAACAGAGAGAAAAAAAGGAAAATATCTTTTCAATGTAGATTGCTTGCTGAGCCATAGTTTGGAAATTAAGATAAAAAATTTTAATATTTAAAACTTTATTGAGACTTATCAGTAATCAGTAATCTGAACCCGGTCTATTGGATTTGCCAGCAGTCGAAGAGCCAACACCTGTTTTGGTAATGGAACTATTCAAGTTATTCTGGATTTACACCTATGACATGAGATGATGATATAAGCTATGGCTTTTCAAAAATCTATATTTGAAAACCAGCTACTTTGGATATCTTTGGTTTTGGTTAGCAACTTTGCTTTATTTGCTTTGGTGTGGGTTAGCATGTGTGATCATGATTTTATGAAAATCAAGCACCTGTTTCACACTTGGCACTCAAAATATCACAAGGCCAAAGTGATTCCAAATCTACCCTCCCATGCTGCCAGCTTGTAATCTGATCTACGTGGGTATAACTATGCATGCACTGATTACAGCGGGACAGGAATGAACAACTCAGTCTGTAGGTAGGGAGGAGTAGGTGCAAACCTAATAAGGTTGGGAGACTTGATTGCCTTATTTTTTTATCCTGCCTGCTAAAAACTGTGTACGTCTTCCTGCTGAATTTGTTCAGCTTTAGTCTATATCCTAAAAAGAATTAAGCTTTTTGTGTAGGATTCACCTCACCAAAATTTACATGTCTAAAAACTAGATTTCTATCTGTGAAATAGTCACCCCAAGCTCTCTTTAAAATTGATGGAAAGAAATAGAAATAGTGATCTTCTGAGAGTCCATTTGGTGACCTACTCTACACATTTCTTTTAGGGAGAAATTAACTCCTTCAGGAACTGCTTATTTTCCTGCATTGATTCCAAAGGAAGTGTAAGTCATCTAGACTAGATACAGACAACTAAATTTTATATCCCAAGTTATCTGCAATGTGATTTGTCTGTCTTTAGGTATCCATTTATTTCTTGTTGAGTTATAGACGACATTTCTGAAAGCATGGTCAGACATTATTTCTCAGTGAATGAGTTCAGCAGCTCTAATGAAAATACAAGTATAATCCATGCCATCCTCAAAGGCACTCAGAAAATGCATGCATGTCTGGTCCTGACTTGTTAACAACCATAAAGACAGCAGTTGGAAGCATTTAATACAGCTGTATGAACCATGCACTCTCAAACAGCTTCATCTGCTGTATTTCCTCCCAGTGGCAAATAAAAAAAAAAAAAATCCACTATAATTAGGGCATAATTCTGTTAAATTTGTGCAATAAAAGCATTATTAAAAGAAAGAAAAGATTGCCCTTATAGGCTGTGCTGCAGTGGAATCAAGCATAGCTTGTTAGAGTTATTTTTGTTATTATTGCATTACTTGGCTATTGTGTTACCCCTGAAATGCTGTAAAGGAAGAAAAAGGCAGGGTAGATGGAATTTCAGTGACGCCTGTATTTGATATTGAAATCTCATTGGCTACATAAGTACCGAGTGAGGTCTTGGAGGAGCTGTTAGCCGTGCGCATTACTGAAAATCAGTTCCTTGAGACCGAATTTCCCATGTACACAACCTGCCCTCAAATCCCATCAGCCTTCATGGCCAGTTATGCCTGGACCTTTCTACCATAGGCTGCATGGTGTCCTGATGTCTATCATGTAATGTTGTCACAAGGCAGAGAGGACAGAATGAGAATTTGAGGCAGGGCAGGAATGCCTTTGAGGTCATAGCCAACATTTTCCAAATCTAAAAAAAAATCACTTCAGCAAGGTTATTGATTTGATTAGGAAGTTAAATTAATCTCAAATCTGCCCCAGGTTTACCCTTTGCAGAAGTATAGACACAAACATTCTGCCTATTAAGGGCAGAGGCAGAAAGCTTTGAAAAGCATTGATGTTCAGCAGAACATGACATTTCCTTAAGTCCTGAGGAGAATAAAATTTTACCAGGCTATAGAGTATGTCTACACTACTCTTCACACCTCTTCCCTCAAAGCAACACCTTCAGTCTATTGTAGAGGCACTGAAGAACTACCTCACTTTGACTCAAGTGTCGACATTAACTACAGGAGCATAAAGTGTGATATGCAGAGTCTACTAGAAAAGATACCTCCGCTGAGCTCCAAACTTGCAGATTTAAATTGCTGGCAAAGACTTTAAGAGCTCATTTAAAGTGTTACTATCTGAATCTGCAGCAGAGGTCTTAGGGAGAAGTCCACATCTGAGCTGAACTGGGCAAACGTGTCATCTCTTCCCATATTATTTATGTATGAGTGCCTGAGAGACAAGTGGAAACAGTGGGAACTTTAGTATGCAACCTTCTTCAGAAAAATCTGTTCCTTAATGTCAAAAAGATGCTCACTCCTTCCTCTAAATTCCGAGGGTGAGGTTCACCCAACAAACACTGAGTTAGAATTCAGTTTCGGAATTGCATCTGTAAAGGTAGTGCTTTTACGTAAGCTGTGTGCTGAAGTTCCCATTAAGTCAAGGGAGATCTTATCAATACAGCCAACAGAGCTTGGCCAGGTAGCAACCTCATCTTGGAGTAGACACCTCCACCTGATCATCTGGACAGTCAACTAGACTGTTGGCTATGTTAACTCGGGAAAAGATTAAGTTCCCTACACACGTTGTGCCACTTCTGGCATTGTGAGATTTTCCATTTGGCCTCCAGTTTCTGCTCCAGAACTTGTGGGTCTCCTGTAAGGCTTCTGTCACATCTGCCAGTGTTGTGCAGATGTCTCAGGAATGTTGAAGCATCTCAAACGTCACTAGAAGCCTGTGTTTAATAACTAAATCTGGAGCTTTGTCTAAATCTGAAGCTGAATCCTATTACAGTAGCAGAATTCAGTTGCCTTAACACAGGCTTCTCTTGGCATTTGAGTTACTTCTGGATATCCAAGACATCTGCACAACACTGACAGATATGACATAGGACTGATGGAAACCAGCAGCCTTCTGGAGTGGCAGCTGGAGGCCAGGGGGGGAAACCTATGAGGTCTCAGATGGCACAAGATGCCTACGTGTGAGTGACTGAATAGATCCCTAAGTGTCTATACTGGAACCAGTTTCCTCCAGTTCCCTTTACAGTCGATGGAGAGAAATAGGAGTTTCAACTTATATTTCTAAACTTAAGTCTTCAGTGCCACTGGAGATGCTCCAGGTTTTCCACCTGGCTTCCAGCTGCCAGAGCAGGTGGACGTTGGTCTCCTATAGATCCTGAGACATATCTACCAGATTTATGTAGCTGTCTCAGGTACCCTGGGGCATCTCAGATAGCAGTAGACACTTATGACTATTATACCCAGGCACTTTTATACCTTCCTACTGAATTCTCTATGGCAAGGTTTCCCTAATTATTGACCAAACATCATTCAAACAGACGTTTAAGTGTTCATTCATATCTGACGCTGCTGTATTCCTGAACGCTAACCCTGTTGTTCCTGTTGTGTTACTTCGGGGGTGATTCTCACTGCAGGACATTGCCGAAAGCAGCGTTCCCTTTTGGGGTGCACACTGGGATGAGCTAAATGGAGAACTAAACATTGTTTACAAGCTTGTCCTCCACTGTCAAGCCACTGATGATTTTGGAAATGGTTACCACTTTTCTGATACAGGTGCCTTAAAGTACTTTTAGGTATAGACTCTCCAAAAATAGAGACCCACATTTCCATTCAGCAAAGAAAAACCCTTGGAATTTTTTCTTGTTTCAAAGCCAGACGATCCTGAAATTTAATTTGAATAATAATAATAATAATAATAATAATAATAATAGGATGCAAGGTTCATTTTAATTTTATATTATAAATTCAAATTGCATGCTCTGCTTTGAAAATAGTATATGGCATTATATAGTAATTATAATGTAATAATTAAATGTTAATACCATTAATCTTTTAATTCATCATTACATTCAAAGGGAAAAGAAGTCTGGTCAATATGGATTGTTCAGTTGAAGCCTCTTGATCTAAATACAATGGTCTTTTTTCTGAAGATGAGCTGTCCTCTGCAACTTTTTTCCAGTTTGAAAGTGGAACTTCCTTTCCAGTGTTAATTTGTGCAAGCTAAAGCACTCCTAAATGTCTTAGGATTTTTCACCATGCTCCTTTGTGGCTTGGCCTGTATTTCCCTCCCCAAGCTGTGTCATGGCTCTGCTTCCATTTGCAGCTCAAGAAATGAGCTAGACCTAGTTGATCTGATCTGTGTTGTGATTCCTGTTCATGTTTCTGGCAGGAGAGGACTGTGACTGAGCACAGGTTGGGTGAAGAACGTATTCCCCAAGGGCAGCCCCTTCACCAGCGGGTCATATTGATCTGTTTTATCACGTGCTGGATTCTCAGCTGGCGAAAAGGAGCACAGTTCTCTCCTCCCTGAGTTTACACCAGCCCTGTGCAAGCAGGGAGGACTGCAGAGATTAACTGAGCTGGACAGCCTGGTGCACAGTTCTAAAGTGCTTTTTTTTTTTCTTTTTTTCCTCTCTCTCTCTTTGCATCTGTCAGTTCGCATGGCGCAGTCTTTTGCTGTGATACCCAGGCTGAGAAGTGTCCACAGCTATCAGCTTTCACCAAATTGCTGAAGGGTGAAATTTCACCATTTCTGCCAGAAAAAAACAGTTTTGCCTTTTTTTTTTTTTTCTTCTTTTTTCCCCTCATCTAGGCAAATAACGTCATTTCCCTAGAGAATCAGATCCTCTGGAAGAACAGAAGGACTTTTTCGTTCCTTTACCTCAAATGGAAATCTGTTGTACCCTCTCTCTCTTTTCCTCCCTGATGCAGCCATACTATTCAGTAAAGAAGCAAGTCTTTTCTGAAGCCAGACTATATCAGTATAAATGCATGTTTGGTGGAAAGAGACGTTACCAAAAGGCTAAAGCTCATTCCCGAGAATCAGGACAACTGGTTTCTCTCCACAGCTCTGTCCTTGTGTCCCAGCCAACCGTTTATCCTCTGTGAATGTTTATTTACCTTGCTGTATTTGTATTTAATGATAAACCTTTTCTAATTTGCCAAGCATGAATTGACAAATTAACATTTAGTGATTCGATGACTCAGACAAAAAATGATCTGTGCTGTAAAACTGAAAAATATTAATGAAAGTTATTAATATTAATGTAACGTTACAGGTATTGTTTAATCTGTTATTGCAGATTTCTTTGTAGGTTTGTTGCCAAGCTGTCATTTAATCTTTTCCCATTCCCCGACAGCTTGAAGTTGCTTTCTTTCTGAATCCACAGCTTTTATCCAGCACAAAAGAGTATTTTTTCCCTTTAGGCCCCCCCTCCCACTACATTACATTTCAAACTATATTACACGGGTCACATTATGGGCTGCTGTCACATGCAGGCCATGATGTAATTCAGTGTGACACATGACAAGCAAAGATGTGTTGAAATACCTGAGATTATTAGATCCAAACAACCCTCTGTTAAAGTTTTTTATTACCACATAAATATTCTCCTAGCTGACCAGTGTCTCAGAGGAATAAATACCCCATTATAGGAAAAACAAGAGCCCAAGTATTTCCCAAGGATTATCAAAGGGTAAAAGGGACAAAACCTAGTTTTGTACATGCTGTTCTGATGTTACAAATAAGAAAATCCAGCATTAATGATAAAAAAATGCACAAGCCTACCTAATCATACTGAAAAGAGATAACAGAAGATACTGATAACACTGGACATTAGAAACACATAGCAATTTTTCACGGTGAAAGGGCTGATGAAGAAAAAATGAAGGGAACTTTGTTGAGAGAGTGTTGGATGACTGGTAAGGTTGTTGAAATCAAGCTCAAGGTATGCAAGACAGGCAAGGCGATAGTTAGCATTTTTCACTTTTCTGGTACTACACTGTAGAAATAAACTGAATGAAGATGGATTTAAGGAGTCAGGCAGAAGGGCTAGCATGTTCATGGACAAGGAATGAGATGCTAACAGTGTTTTGCTAACCAAAGCAGGTTAGGAATGGCTGAGGATGTTGGAGGGCTGGGAATGTGTCAGGTAACAAACAGGAAAAATAGGTGATGGGTAAAGTAAATCTTGGATTAACGTTTGGAGCTGATAAATATGTTCCTAATGAGCAATGATGAGAGATATCTGGGCTGATGGGAAAAGAATTACCTGGAAAAATTCTTTTCTGGGAAGGAAACACTAAGTTAGAAGTTGTTCATCAAAAGGAGACTGGAACACTCAGGAGCAAGCTATTTGAACAAACAGATCTTTCCACGTAAAGAGACAAGGTAGGAAAGATGCTTGTCCAGAGCTTGGCATGTGTGAGTAATTCCCCAAAACTCTGAATCGTGTTGGAAGTACTAAACTTGCTGGAGACAAGCATAAAGTATAACATGTTCCAGCTGGGTTCATTGTGCATTGATCCACGAGTACTGTAGACTACCAGTGTGATGTAGATTAGACGGAGCTGTGGAGAACAAAAATTTTAAGAAATGATGTGATTTTTCAGTCAGTACTGCTTGTGAATTGGAAGTAAGATGACTAAGGCTGGACGGTTCTCCAAGAGCTCTTGGAGATGAAGTGGTCTTTCCAGTGAATGAGAATGGGTGACTGGAAATGCAAGAAAGGATGAACAGTTTTGTTCAGTTCTGTCAGGAACTGCAGACAATCTCAGCCATGAAAAATCTAAGAACGATTCACAATTTTTGTGCTGTGCTGCAGTTTGCCAGTGGTATATGACACAATAACCTCATGAATATTAACTGGTGGCTCTAGGACAAAGTCACAGGTCTTTTAGAAAATGGTGCTGTTGTATGTTCTGAAGGAAGGTTATACCATTGTAAATTTACAATTTCTGAAAATACTGGTATATATTACTACATCATTTTTGCCCTCCTTTCTTCTCTCTATCTGCTGCTTTTTTTTCCTCTTATGATCTCAAGTGACAGAAGAAAATAAACCAAGAATAGTAGTGAGCCATGTTTATTATGCAGAGTGAGCATAGGTCCCTGACAGGATACTTTGGCCAGATGTTGGTCTTTGCTGGGGCTGTTTTGCAGTTGGAAAACCAGTTTAACTGTCCCCTTGGGAATTTCTTCTGCATGGGTAAATCTCCAGATGGTGAAGAGCAAGCTTAGTAGTTTCTGTATAAACCACTCTTTGGTGTCAAAAGCATAAGTAAAATAACACTGTCTGGGACATTCCTTCAAACCACACTTTCCTTAGTTGTACAAGCATTATGGTGCAGATTAGAGTAGCTTTGGGGATACTCTAATTTATGTCATGAATAGGTCATGTCCTTGGTGGTATGAGGCATTTAAGACTATTCAAACATGGAGTCAGAAAAAAGCTTTTATAAAACTATCCTGTTCTTGGACCAGACACAAATTAGCCTGGAAAAGACAGCATTTTGAACTCTGAAGCTATCCTTGGAAGTTCATATTTTGCTTATAGTATTAACCTAGACAAAATATCATGATGCCAGTTCAGAAAACAATACAAACCCAATTATCTGTGCCTTTTGTTCTTCATAAGTGGTTCTTTTTTTTTTGTGTGTGTGTGTGTGTGTGTGTGCATGTGTGTGCACCTGTATCTAAGAAGAAAGGAAAGTGATGTTGAATATCCATTGGGTCAAAAAACCCCTTCCTTTGCAAGGCTTAAAAAGCATCCTCTAACTGTTGACCATATCATAGAATCCTAGAATCATAGAATGGTTTGGGTTGGAAGGGACCTCAAAGATCGTCTAGCTCCAACACCCCTGCCCACCATGCTCTTGTCAACAGTCCCTCTCCAGCTTTCCTGTAGGCCCCTTCAGGCACTGGAAGGCTGCTCTAAGGTCTGGAGCCTTCTTTTCTCCAGGCTGAACAACCCCAACTCTCTCAGCCTGTCCTCACAGGAGAGGTGCTCCAGCCCTTTGATCAACTTCGTGGCCTCCTCTGCACTCGTTCCAACAGCTCCCTGTGTCTCCTGTACTGGGGACCCCAGAGCTGGATGCAGTACTCCAGGTGGGGTCTCATGAGAGCAGAGTAGAGGGACAGGATCACCTCCCTCAACCTGCTGATCATGCTGCTGGTGACGCAGCCCAGGACACGGTTGGATTTCTAGGCTGCAAGTGCACATTGCTGGCTCATGTTGAGCTTCTTGTCCCCCAACACCCCTGAGTTCTTCTCCTAAGGGCTGCTCTCAATCCATTCTCTGCCCAGCCTGTAGTTGTGCTTGGGATTGCCCCAATCCATGTGCAGGACCTTGCACTTGGCCTTGTTGAACTTCATGAGGTTTCCATGGGCCCACCTCTCAAGCCTGTCCAGATCCCTCTGGATAGAATATCTTTTTTTTTTTTAAGTCATTTTATCAAGATATATAGATTACTCGGTCTGGTTGCTTGGTCTTATAATTTTGTGCCTTTCTATGTTGATTTTAACATATTTTAATGGCATTCATTTTATATTTATTTTCAGACCACGGAATTGTTGAGTAGCCAATTTTGTTCTCCAAGAAATTAATCTGAAACAACTTTTATTCAGTGCTTATTCCTCTATGAAGCCTATCTTTCTAATGTTTATTGTCCATTTTTTGTTCCATTGAATTCTTGCTTTCTTGTTATGAAATTTCCTTGAAGTTCAGAGTGGACTTCTTTTGGTGTGTGTTAGAATACATGGTAGTAATTTTAAATGCCTTCAGATATATTAGGTTACCTACGCACTCTATCAAATGGACTTGTAATCTCATCACAGAATCACACAGTCAATCACTGATGTTAATTTTTAATAATCTTGGCATAACAAAGAAATTCTAGAAAAGAAAAATATGCTGGTGTCATATCAGTATATTTAAAAACAGAGATAAATGAACTGACAAGAAGGATAGACTGATTACTTTGAAGTTGACCCTAGAAAAAATACTAGAAAAGTTGCCATAAGACTAATTTAATAATAACTTTTAAAATTACAGGATATAGAGCACTCCTCAGTGTATAAGTTCTTTGAGGATGCAAATTGTTCAAGACTTATTAGATAAACAGAAACGTATGGAGACCTGACCTTACACTGTACGGTTTAAACAGTTTTGCAGTTTCCATTACTAAATGGTCTTATGCTATTTGCAGGATTTAGTTTGTTCCTAATTATTCCTAAAAATTAAGTTCATTGTCATTAATCCTACTAACCATGGGTTTTTCTTTGATGTCTTTAGCTTCCCTTATCAATTTTCTACACTTTATAATGTTTAATTTATATTGCTGTGTGTATTAAGGTCTCTTTATTTCCCGTTGTCACATGTTGCATCCTTATTTCTAATTAGCACGTTTCCTCTGCCTTTGAACAAAGTTTTACTGTTGCTCAAAGTGGGATCTATAGCTTCATAAAATTCTCTTAAAAAAATCCAAATGCTCATTCGCATTTTCCCGATTTTTTTCCTACCTATTAAATCTTGTTCTAATTTCCCAGTTTTGAGAAATGGATTATTTTAGAGAGTCAACTGTATTTATTATTGGTTTGTCCTGTCCTCTGTCTGTATGGAGTGCAAGCTGATAATAACAGTTGGTCCCTAGGCTACCACCAACTGCCAGCCCATAATTAATTCATCTTTATATTTTTCTTAAATCTGAAGAGAAGTTTACTGCTGGCTGCATATGTCTCCCAAATTGAAGTTCCCCATTAAAAAGATATTTTCTTCTGTTTTTTTTCATTATGGATAGTTGCTCAGGGAGTAACTCAGACTGTCTGATTCACTGATCTGTGACATCTCCTGCTTTCTCAAATACCTCAGCCAGACTTTATAAGACAGCAGATATACTTATGCAGACATAACACATTTACATGATCAATAGTCAGTTGAGATCCTGAATTTCTAAACCTTCAGTAATATCAAAACAAACTGTTCTAAATGAACAGAACCAGTGAAGGCCATATCCTATATGCCTGTATCTCTAAGACCGTGCACCCAACTCCCATGTGGCCCCATGGTAATATCTCTGGTTCCTCCCCAGGACTTTATCCGCCCACATATCAATCCCAGCTCTGTCCCAGTACCTGATCCTTGTTATTCCTCATCTTGTCTAGCTGTTCAAACAGTGTGTGCTGAATTTGGCTTGATCTGGGCATATTTTCAGTGACTGGCTTCACAGCCATGTGGAGATAAGCTTTCTCTTCTTTTTCTTCTCTTGCTACCTCTGTTAAAATTAAGTTAGTTAAGGATTTCATAAGCTATTGGTGGAGATAGGGACTAATGAGCAGATGAGACAAACAGGACTGTGTGTGAACCTCATCTCCTTATGCACTTATGTGCCAGTTTTGGCTGAGATAGAGTTAATTTTCTTCACAGTAGCTAGTACTGGGCTATGATTTGGATTTGTGCTGAAAACAATGTTGATAACACAGGGATGTTTTTGTTAATGCTGAACAGTGCTTACACAGAGCCAAGGCCTTTTTCTGCTCCTCGCACCACCCCACCAGCGAGTAGCTGGGGGTGCACAAGGAGTTGGCAGGGGACACAGCTGACCCCAACTGACCAAAGGGATGTTCCGTACCATATGATGTTATGCTCAGCATATAAAGCTGAGGGAAGGGGAAGAGGAAGGAAAGGACACACACACGCACACATTTGGAGTGATGGCATTTGTTTTCCCAAGTAATGGTTACACGTGATGGAGCCCTGCTTTCCTGGAGATGGCTGAACACCTGCCTACCCATGGGAAGTGGGGAATGAATTCCTTGGTTTGCTTTGGTTGTCTGTGCAGCTTTTGCTTTACCTATTAAACTGCCTTTACCCCAACCCACGAGTTTTCTCACTTTTAGTCTTCCAATTCTCTCCCCCATCCTGCTGTGAGGGAGTGAGCGAGCAGCTGTGTGGTGCTTAGCTGCCGGCTGGGGTTAAACCACAACTTATAAGTAGGAATGTCTTCATTAAGAAAGTCACCATTATATACCCATCTGATTCATTCACCCCTTCCTAAGCAGGTTATAACCAGAGACTTTGATACACTGTTCGTGACAACTATCCTAAATTTCTGTTATTCTGCAGTGCCGCAACTCAGTGAGAGCTGTTGGCACCTTACCTAGACTCCTTGTACACATATTAAAAAAAAAAAGACTGACTTTTTATATTGTCACACACTTTGTCTAAACTCAAGGTTTTAACAGTGGAATAAAGTTCTGTATAGCTTAAGACTGTCTTTTTCACATCTTCTTCCTGCTGATTTTACTCTTGGTTTTACTACCTCTTGGCTGCTCCAAAAAGCCTCCTGGATAAAATTTCTAGTCTTGAGATCAGTTATCATGCTCTTAAAACTATATCCTATTTTATGTATGCATGTAATCCTGTAGTGACAGAGTCCAGGTTTTTGTAAAAGCCAGATCTCAAACCCAACCTGTTGTTCACCTCCTGCACTTTCAGTCTTCAGCCTGAGGCATGAGGGATCCTAAAGTGAAGTCTGGACAGTTACCGATGCGAATCAAGCCCAGCCTTTGAAAAAATGAGCTAGGGAAAGATTCTGAGTAACCCTGCGGCAATTAAGCTTTCCTGTGTGAAATATAGGTGAAATCCTACAACCTCAATGACATTGGGTGAGTTTTCCTATGAATTTCTGGAACTGCTTTCAGAAGAAAGGTAAAGTAACACGGAGAGAGTAAAAAGCTGTTAAAAATAAAAAGGTAAAAGGGGCTCAGATTTCAAGTTTATGTCATAGCCAAACCATGTGCACTGTAATGTTGGGAAGAACTCTGGAAGAACTGCAAGTCAGCTGTCTGCTCTCACAGATCTGTAGTCTATAATTTTGTCCTTTGCTTCCCTGTGGAAGAAATCTTTTTTGGAGGTTCAGCAATTGTTTACATATGTTTTCTCTTTCAAACTCATCTCTTGACTAATCTAAGTCCACTGGAGGTGGCCCGAGCGGTGAATTAGCCTGTAAATCATGTATTTACCTCACACCGAGATCTAGTCATGTGGTTTTGATAGCTGATTGTTTGTATAACTGCAATGAACCCCTTCTTTCCATCTATTTCCCCCCTTTATTTACAATCACCAAATCATGGATGTAAGGACAAAATCTGGCAGAGCAGCTTGACTTGCACTACTGTAGATGCAGTCCAAAGTCTCCATTCATGCATTTGGAAGGAAGGATAAATAATGATGGCTATATATGTTATTGTAAAAGGACCTCTTACATACCACTAGCATTCAGCCACACCACTGTCAGATTTTGGCCTTCGATCTTAGAGTTCTCACAGAATCACAGGGTGGTAGGGGTTGGAAGGGACCTCTGGAGATCATCTAGTCCAACCCCCCTGCTAAAGCAGGATCACCTTGAGCAGGTTGCCATTCAGGCGGGTTTTGAATATCTCCAGAGAAGGAGACTCCACAACTTCTCTGGGCAGCCTCTGCCAGTGCTCGGTCACCCTCAGAGTGAAGAAGTTTTTCCTCACGTTCAGGTCGACCTTCCTGTGTTCCAGTTTGTGTCCATTGCCCCTTGTGCTGTTCTCAGGGCAAGTAAGTATGGGAGATCTCCAGACAACGATTTAGGATGCTTCAGTAGGTGGATGCTCAATGTGTCTCTGAGTGTAATACCTGTCCAAATCAGTACACAACAAATTTTCAAGAGCAACACTAATGAACTCAGTGATCTCTATGACACTGGAAAAAACTTTCTTTTATGTAGGAAACAAAACTTCAAAGCCCTGGCTATTTGTGCTGATATGGCAGACAGCGTGTGTTTTTATTAATTTGAGGTATATTTGTTTTACTATTCTGTTTTATGGTTTAAACACTGGATACTCATGAGACCTTTCCTCAAGTCTGCAATACGTCAGACTCATGAAGCAATTTCCAGCGGATCAGAGAATTTCTCCAATTCTTCCCCCACCCCACCCCCTTTTCCTGTTGTCTTACTTTCTGTGTAGGTGGGGGATTGGAAGCTAAACACTGAGCTGTGTATGCACAGCACAGTGGGGCTCTGATGTTCAGATCCGAGCATGGCCGTGATAAACAATAAATAATAACACTGGCATATTTGACACCTCAGTTTTGGCCTGCTGTGCCTACATCGTGCAATTGAACTCCCCAGCTGACAGCTCTCCTTTCTTCTGAAGCAGCTCTGGAGTCAGGATCTGTTTTGTACAGGGTGACTACTTTGGGGATGAACTATGTCTCTCAGAAGCTGTCCTGCAAGGTGAGACTTCTGAATGGTTTAAGTGTGTGGCCATAATCCACATCTTCTCAGGCCAGCGTTAAATATGAAAAATATGCCTCAAACTCAGGAATACCCTTATGCTCAGAAACATCTCAAAACTGGAAAGAGCATATCAGTGGTAGCAAAAGGGGGAAAGTAAACCATGGGGACAAGCCTAGGGATTTCCCAATGTCTTTCACTCTGCTTATTAAAGATCTGCACTAAATCCTATTCACTGGCATTTCGCTCTTTTACCTGGAGGCAGAGGCTACAGGCAAAGTGTAATTTATTACCTCATTGTACTTGCCTTGTCTTTTCTTAAGATCCACGGAAAAGTCTGAGATGATTCCTACCTTCTCTGTTTTGAAAGCCGGTGGCCATGAATTCTGCACAAGAGTTTTTAGTAGTGATTATTCATTACAAATTTCTCCTTTAAACCCATTGAGAATAAATAAATGGAGCTCCTGCGTATGGTTTCCCTCTTCCCTGCTTCTTTTTCCCCCCCTTTCTTTTCTTTCCATAGAGCTGTTCCCATCTCTAAGTCTCATGCTTCCTGAATTTTGCTGGTTTAATTCAGTCATTTTAATATCGTGAGCACTAAAGAGAGTAGGAGCAGGAATCAGGTTTGTGCTGTTGGATTGATAAACAGATGCTAAGCCGATGTGACACAGATGCTACTGCTGAGCCAGGAAAAGCAGGTCAAGGTTATTAGGAGAAAGTGCAGTACTGTCTCATAGCTGTAAGCAAAAAGGCCCCGCATGGAGCCAGCTTTTTCTCTCTCCCTCTGTCTCTGTCTTTCTCACTCTTGATTGTCTGGTGGTGGTGCATGTTTCAGGAACTTTTTTTTTTTTTTTTTTTTTTAATTAATTGCTGTAAAAGCAGAGATCATTGAAGATTTCACACGTCTCTTTTTGTTGTATTTACAACATAGCTTATAACCCTCACAGAAACACATGATGTGAGTGGCTGGCTCCTCTGTTTTTCAGGGGCGCTGGATTCCTCTTGTAGAACACAATAATACCAGGGCAATAATTCTCTAATACCATCCTGATAAATTTCAAGGCTCTGTGGCAATATTGGGTGAAATCCTTGGGCGGCTTCTAGGAGATAACTCAGGCTAAAAAATAGAACAATGCATTTGAACTGTAAAAATAGATTTAGTTTGCAATAGGAACAACATTTCATGTAGATATGGCTTAAGAAAAATCATTTGTACCATGAAGGGGAAAGGTGGAATTAGTCCAAGAACAGTAAAAATGGACTGGTTTTCATTCCCGTATACCTAATCTTCAGGTGAAATATTAAATATTGGGTTGAATGTGGAAATTCACTATAGGTTTCTGTATGGATCTGGACCATATTATGGATGGTTGATTAGATGGGTGAAAAACTGGCTAGACCTGACTGAAAATGTGGTGCTGAATAGTTCATACTCTACCTCGAGATCTACCCCAGGACCTTTATCTGAAGAAGACAGAACATATTGTCATCATGTCTGTGGATGACACCAGACTGGGGAGACCAGATATGCCAGAGTGCAAGGCTGCTATACTGAGGGGTCTAGACAAGACAGAGAAACAGCCCCACAGGAATCTCATGCCATCCAGCAAGGGCAAATTTCAAGCCTTCTACAAGCTGTGAATTAACTTTCTGCATCCATGCAGGCTGTGGTCTGACTGCTGAGAAGGACCTGTTGGTCCTAGCAGGCCAGGCTCTTTACAGGGGTGCGTGGTTGGGGGGATGAGAAATGGTGGTCATAAACGGGGCTGAATGCTGCCTTGGATAATGGGTGCCTCTCCCAGCTGCGGACAATGAGTTCCCATGTAGTGCATAGGAATTACTGGTTGAAGCAATTGTTAACTTGTGAGGCTTTTTTTCTTTTGCTTTAAAAGCTTGTTTTGTTTTATATGTTTTATGTATATAAGTTTTATATGGTATATGTGTACATAAAAAGTAGATGCCAAGTGTAAGTATGATATCTATCTACCCTGTATGTATCCACATCCATGTGATTGAATTTAATGCAATGTTTATATTATCAATCCTGTCAGAACAAAAAATTCCTGGAATGATATGTGCCTCAGTGCCCATTTTTCTGGAAACATTATGTGGTTACATTTGGCAAGAAAAGCAGCTACACAATAGAATGATCAGGGATCATTATAGACATCTGTATCATTTCAGCAACAAATTTGTCCCAGACATTATTCATAAATTCAAAAGCTTTAACCTGGGAGAGTCCATTAGATAATTCAGTTTCTCATCCTGCATACTACAGACCATTGCATTTCATCCACTATTCCTCGTGTCAAGACCAGTAATTTGTGTTTGGCTAAAGTAGTTCACGTTGAGAGACAATTGGACCTAATCTGAAGACATCAAAAACTGGAGACTCCATCAGTCATCCTGGTTGTTTATTTTAGTGTTCAAAAGTCATGACTGCTATTTTATTTCAATTTGTCTGTCTTTAACTTAGAGTCAGTCTTGTTATGTATTTCTCTACTGTCTCAGTTGTCTCACACTTTGATTTGTTTTCTCTGGGCTTCAAAATATATAAAAGTGTGTGTGTGCTAATTTTTTTTTTTCTCTCGGGTCCTTTTAATGCTTAATGTTTTTTCCAATTCTTGTACGCCAGAAAAGGATGTGATTCTTCAGTGTGGATGTGGATGCTGGAGAGCAGGACTGACACTGAGAAGAGATTAAGATGGAGGGATGAGCTAGCAAGAACCTTTAGAAATTCAACAAAGGCCAACTCAAAAGTCTGCACCCAGGACAGAGAGATTTCATGAAATTTCATGGACCGGGAATTTAATGGCTAGGTAACAGTTCTGTGGTAGAGGGTGCTTGATGGACAACAAGCTAAAGATGAGTAAGCAGTGCACCCTTGCAGTGATGGAGGCCAACTTCGTAATGGGTACATTAACAAAAATGTAGCAGCAGATTGAATGAAGTGATTATTCCCCTCTGTTTGGCTTACGGGAAGCCCTATATTGTGAAACTGGAGTGTGTCCAGTGGAGGTCTTTAAGGCAGTTGGAGACTAAAGCACATTTTGTGCAAGGCTGAAGGGACTAGGTCTGTTCCATCTTGAGAAGAGAGGGCAAAGAGCAATCTAATTGCTGTCTTCGGCTACCTAATGGGAGGTTGCAGAGATGAAAGACCCATACTCTCATCAGAGGTACCCAAAGACAAGACCAAAGACGAAAGTTGTAATAAATTAAATTATAAAAGAAAAATAAAAAGAAAAAGAAAAAGAAAAAGAGAGTTATCAGACACTGGAACTTCAGCCCAGAGAGGCTGTGGAATCTTCATCAGAGATACTCCAAACCAAACTGGACAAGACCTTGATATAATGTTGTAGTTCATCCTGCTTTGAGTAGGAGGTTGAACTAGAGTCCTCCAGAGATCCATTCCAAACTAAATTGTTCAATTATTTGGTTGCTTTCATGTTTTTAACTTTCTTTTTCAATATGGTTGTTTGAAAAAAAGTAGAATAAAACTTAAGTCCTGACTGTGACTCTGCCTCCTCTAAACAGATGAACCATGCCCCTTTTTATGAGATAAATCTGAAAAATTAAGTTAACGTGGTTATCTTATCTATGGTTGTGTGACTTTTTCAGGGATTATTTTCTTAGTAGAATTTGCTGGAAACTGGAAAAGAGAATAAAGCTAATCATTTAGACTATTAATCAAAAGCGGGATGAAAATAAACTTATTTTCACTGAGAAACATTGCTGTAATGCCTCATGGGATTTTGGATGCCTTTGTGTCTGTATGACCTGTGCTACACAGGGTCTTCTCTCAAAACAAGCGGCAGTGGGTATGTCCTGGGGTCTTACATCTTAGAGCACCATGAGACATTCAGTGTGACTGCAGAATCCAAACCGTACTGGAGGAAGATATGAAAAACTGAAGCTGCAACCCCCAGCATGGCCCCACAGGCATTTTCTGAGTCAAATTATTGTGGGAGGGGTTTTTTTGCTACAACATATATTTTTTTTTCTGAAAAGACCCCCATTTTTTTGCACCTTTTTTTTTTTTTTTAAATCAGGTTTTCAGTCAGCCCATCTTTTAAGATTCTGATCTATTCAATTTGTTAGAGATGATTTTATTATACCCAATCCATCTGCTGAGTCCTTTTTGGGATGTCTGACACACAGACTTGTTGTTCATTAATACTTTAAACACAGCAGGTATTTACCACCAAGATCTAACTCAGTTTTCCTGACAGTCAAGACCATCATCCGACTAAAATCAGTAGGATTTGTAGGGACCTGTTGATTCAGAGACACACGTCTGCAGTAAGGCCGTAAAATTCCCAGTTCTTATGTTAGCCAACAGGTTTTGTAATCTTAAAGTGCCTAGATTTGAATTCAGAAGTGGGAACAAAGGAAGACTTTTTTGGAAAACAGAGCACAAAAACATAATAAACACAAACTTCCACATCTTCTCCTGTCTATCCCCTATTATAGATTTCCAGAAATTTTCTTTTCAAAAGTGAGACTTGCAGTTTTTCCAGCCTGATTTTTCAAGTCTCCTCTATTATATTCTTGCTGCTCTAATGTGATGGTTAACTATTTTGAGTTAATTGTTAATCAGCCCCAGAATATTCTCTTCTAAACAGAGTCCTTTAATAAAGGTGGAAGAAAAAGAGAGACAGAGAGAGAAAGAAAGAAGGAAGAGAAGGAAAGAGAAAGAAAGAGAAGGAAAGAGAAGAAGAAAGACAAATTCACGAAAGAATGAAGAAAAGGAAGAGAAACAACTGGTTAATTGCCTTTAATATGAAAAAAAATCTAAAGAAGATTTCAATTTTAATGACTGGAATAGGCTCAAAGAGAACTCTGTAAGAACAAAATATGACTTTTCCACCATTTCTTTCCTATTAAAAGAGAAGTGTATCATGGATCCACAACATAAACCTGCCCCCTCCGTGTGGATTTGAGGCTTTAACTCTTGCACCAGCATGTTTCCAAGGACACTCACTGGTTTCTCAGCTGAGCCATTTAATCAACAAATTATCAAACCAGTTAGATGAAAACACAATAATAGTTAATCAGCTTTTACAAGCTCACACATCGAACTCCAACTGTAAAAACACTTCATTAGTAGCTTCTCATTTGTGTGGCTTTTCTCCACATCTCCTGTGTTCCACTTGGAATATTTCTACGAGATACAAGCCAGTCAATAAATGCTTGAACTCCTCCGTTTCTTTACTGAGGGACCCCTCTAGAGCCTATTAACACCCGTTTTATGGAAAACAGAGCAGGTAGCTACCTCCACCATGTGTTGGCACTCTCTAAAAGGCTGTTAATGCTTTGTGTTTCAGGGCATAACAAACTAAGGCATTCCAGGAAAAGCAAAAAAAAAAAGCCCAGTGGGTAAAAAGTAAATATGCTGGGATAACTGTCCCACAGAATAGGGCTGAAGACAAAACTGGAACATCTAGGCTAGGAAAGGAGAGCCATTTTGCCAGTACACCCAGAAAAATAAATACTTTCCAGCAATGTGTTTTTCGTTGGTGTATCTTATACTATCTATGCAAAGAGAGGAATTATACCGAAAAAAAAGGTGTTTCTGGTCTCTGTAAGTATGTCTACACTAAAGCTTTTAGCAGATTTCTTAGTGTCCAGGAAGCATATATTTAGTCTAGTTCTAATCATGCCCATGAATATGCATGAGTTCTCTTTTTCCCGCCTCAAATAATTTGCAAACACATTGGCTGATTTTAACCACATTTGACTGAGAAGACAGATATCTCAAAGACATGATCACAGAATCACAGAACGGTAGGGGTTGGAAGGGACCTCTGGAGATCATCTAGTTCAACCCCCTGCTAGAGCAGGATCACCTCGAGCAGGTTGCACAGGATCGTGTCCAGGTGGGTTTTGAATATCTCCACAGAAGGAGACTCCACAACCTCTCTGGGCAGCCTGTTCCAGTGCTCGGTCACCCTCAGAGTCAAGAAGTTTTTCCTCATGTTCAGATGGAACTTCCTGTGTTCCAGTTTGTGCCCGTTGCCCCTTGTCCTGTCACTGGGCACCACTGAGAAGAGTCTGATCCCATTCTCCTGACATCCACCCTTTAGATATCTATAAGTGTTGATGAGATCCCCTCTCAGTCTTCTCTTCTCCAGGCTAACCAGACCCAGCTCTCTCAGCCTTTCCTCATACCAGACATGCTCCAGTCCCCTCCTCATCCTCATAGCCCTCCGCTGGACTCTCTCCAGTAGTTCCTTGTCTGTCTGGAACTGGGGAGCCAAGAACTGGACACAGAATTCCAGATGTGGCCTAAGCAGGGCAGAGCAGAGGGGAAGGATAACCTCCCTCGACCTGCTGGCCATGCTCTTCTTAATGCACCCCAGGACACCATTGGCCTTCTTGGCCATGAGGGCACATTGCTGGCTCATGGAGAGCTTGTTGTCCACCAGGACTCCCAGGTCCTTCTCTGCAGTGCTGCTTCCCAGCAGGTCAACCCCTTACCTGTACTGGTGCCTGGGGTTGTTCTTCCCTAGGTGCAGGACCCTACGCTTGCCTTTGTTGAATTTAATTAGGTTCTTCTCTGCCCAACTCTCTAGCCTGTCCAGGTCGATGATGTTCTGACAGGTTTTGTGGAAGCTGGCAGCTGGGGCAAGATAACCAACAGTGCCCTCACCATGGGAAAGAGAGTTTAAATCACTTTGCTTATTCCAAGAGGAAAGCAGCCTGCTGGCCAATCAGCACATGGAAGAGCTTGCCCAAACACATACAAGTAGGAGAAAGTACGAGATCGTGTACAGAAGGCTGAGTGAATGGGAAAAACAAAGTGAAGGTAGACAAAGAGAGAAATCAAGTTTAATTCTTGGGCCTAGAAGATGTTTTACTTGTAAACAACTGTTATTTTGATAGCAACTGTTATTTTGATTTCAATATAATGACTAGGACTGAGTTTCCACATTTGAAGTGCCTTGCAAGACATAATTGGAGCTACTGGAGTTATATAAGATCAGGTCTGCAACTCAGATGGGTAAAATATAAGCTTCCCAGGGTGAAATTTATATGCCCCAAGTTAAATGTCTGCAAGCTAGCTGCTCTAAACCTGAATCTGCCACCCTTTGGCTCCATTTATAGTCAGTGAAGAGCAACAAGTTCCTCTTAAAGTGATTCATGTATGCTAAGATAAATAGAATGAATCTGCCTCAGAAGGCTTCCCTCCATTGACTCTGACAGGAGCCTAGGGTAACTAGCTTAGATTAGGTGTCTAACTGCTACCTGTCTAAAGTTATGAGATGCAAATCTTACCCCTGATGACATAAATGAGTTTTGGATCACTCCTTAAGTCGACTTGTGGTGCAATGAAACTGAGTTCAAACAGTCTGGGAGAAAATGGTTCCAATTTACTGCATAGGAGAAAAGAACTGTTAATTTCTTTCCTCAGAACTACATATTGTGCAATGTTTCACTTATTGAAGGAAATAGAAACTTGTCAAGAACTTGACTGGCAACAGAATTACGCTTCTGTTTAACTGGATTTTGGTTTTGCCTTTAATTTCTAGGCTTTTTGATCAGTGCTTAGAAAGAAATTATTCTCTCCTTTCTCCCTTCAAAATATTGATTTGAATTAAAAAAAATAAAATTGGCCTAAATGCACTCATCTCCTTTTTTTCACAAGAACCTGAATCCTTGAGTATTTATTGGGACAAACAGCAAAAATGAGTTTCAACCTGCAGTGGTCTAATACTCAGGGCTGGTGAATTTTGAAATGATCTATCTCATTGCAAAATCTGCCCTTTGGGAGCTGTTGGTTACGTATATAAATTATTCAGACAGGAAATAGAAACAACGCTGCACAATATGTAATGAGCTGCAATCATAGAGCCTTTGAACGATACTTTTACTGGCGATACTTTCAGTGTACGTTATAGATGCTATCCAAATGTTGTTAAAAGAGTGCTTTTCAGATGTTGATAGGTAAGTGACTTGCTAACACAGGAGAGGCTAGGAGGTTGAAAAAAAAAAAAAAAAGGTGTTATCCTTCCTGGGGTTTACAGGAGCAAGGAAACCTGTCGTTCATTACAAAGTATGTGTCCTAGACCATTCACAGCAGGGAGTCCAAATCAAAAGAGTTTTTATTCTTTCAATTCTTTGTAGTAGTTGTTTGGAACATCAACCCAACGTGAAGTGGCAAACCAAATAATTCTCTCCTGATAGGCTGTTGTGTAGTATTAACCAAGGAGAAATTAAGAGTCTAACCTAAGCTTAGGTGTGCTCTATATCAGGAGAAAGAGATGGGTATCATCAAGCTATATCATGGACAGTTCTTTTAGGATGGGGTAAATAGCTTTCTGGAGGTATTGCTTTTTGACAGTAAAGATAAAAAGGAATTAATTCCACCCTGAAAAAGAACTTCTGTAATGTCTCCTTCTACTACCAAAGGTATTTTTCTAACAACAGTTCCACTGATTTCAGTAACTACATCTGAAATGACTCTGCTCAAGCTCAAGAACTGATCTGATCATTGCTCAGGGTGTTTAAATGTAGCATACTGCCTGGAGAGTTTTTGAGCCAAGTCTAGAGAAAAGAAGGCTCAGCTGGAATCTTATCAATGTATAAAAATACACAAAGGGAAGGTGCAAAGAAGTTGGAGCTGGGCTTTTTTTAGTGGTGCCCAGTGCCAGGACCAGACACCATGGGCACATTGCTGAAACACAGGAGGTTCCATATGAACATCAGGAAACACTTTTTTACTGTGAGGGTGGCCAAGCACTGGAACAGGTTGCCCAGAGAAGTGATGGACGCCCCATCATTGGATGTGTTCAAGGTCAGGTTGGACAGAGCTTTGAGTAACCTCTACGATTCTATGAAATAGACCTTCAATCTATCAAAGACAGTTTTTCACTAAAGGGCCTATTCAAAACTAAATGTAATCAAACAACATGGTCTGTGAAAGGCAGGATCTGAACCAGGTCATTAAAACTAAAAAGGGTGACCATGAATTAGGTATAAATTTTCTACAAAATTCAGCTAAGTGGCTTTCTCACATCTCCTACAAGCCCTATCTATACGTTTCAGTCCGGTGCAGCTTTCTGGTTGGGTATGGTGCTGGCTGTTCACATTCCTTCCCCTCTTTGGTGAAGTTACCTTAGAAGATGGCTAAACTACTCTTATTGCAGACAAGCTGGATATAGATAATGTTGAATTTGGAAATGGCTTCTCTGAAATGGATGGGCACAGACAAGAGCTATCCAGGCATAGCAAGGGGGGGATTATCTCTGAAGATAGATAAGTGTACTTCTTAAGGATTAAGTCAAAAAGACTTTAGAATTTGTATTATAGACTATGTAAAACAAATTGGTTAATTCATGTTTGCTTTGTTTACATTTTCTCTGTTTTTAATAGGCATTGATTTGATTAAGATTACAGTCATAAGGACATTCTAAAGAAACATCTCTGAAGAGAAGCAAACTTACAAAAACAAAGGGTAAAATATTTTTGTCACTTTCTCTCATTTATCTACCACGTGAGAACTCTCTGAAGAGTTTTTCTAAGATGTTCAGGGGTTCTCATGGGTTAGTTTTGGGCAATGTAGGGATGATTTAGGATGCCACCACTCTGACGCTCCATCCTGCTCTCCCATCAGATGTAATTACCTTTCTAGCAGAGCTGGTAGAGTATGTGTCCAGCTGTCTCAACTGCTTCAGTTTGCAGTCTGGTGTGTTAGGTAAGTTGCTAACAAAGAAAGGTGTCAAAGGTACCTGACTGAACTTCAGTGGACAAGTATGGTCATAATTTCTGTTCTGCTGATTCTGACAGTAGGACTTAGTAACCTCTGGTAACAAGATGGTAATAAAAAACTGGGAAATGGCAACAAGTCATTACAGCTGTTTGCTCAATTAACGTGACTAGAGCCCTCAACATATGAATTTAAATCCCTGTGTGGACTGGAATGGCTATAATTCAATTTGGCTTAATTTACTTTGAAAGTTAATTCGGCTAAATTGAATTAAGCCTCTTTAATTTTGAATAAGGATGTCCACATAGGAGTTTAAAGTAGTTTAATTAATCCACTTAAAAAAGCTAATTCAGATTAATTTTGGTGAGCATTGTTATGTGGATGGGTCTGTAGGTTCAGTTAAGTAACATCAATTAAGGTGTTTGCTTCCAAGAAATATATTCCTCCTAAGCAAAAGTGGGTGAACACAGGTTGGATAAGTTGCAAGCTGGAGCAGAAATGGAGAGGTAACGGTGTGAGGAGTACAAATGTCTTGCTGAGAGGAGCTGACACCATGCTACTTTGGATTGGATCATAGAATCATAGAATCATAGAATCACAGAATCATAGAATGGTTTGGGTTGGAAGTGACCTTAAAGATCATGTAGTTCCAACCCCCTGCCATGGGCAGGGACACCCTCCACTAGACCAGTGGATCAGTTCTTCCATAAGAGATAATAAGGGCTTAGGAAAGAAAGACTTGAAACACATCTCAGAAATACTCTACTTTCCAGAATTTTTTAATGGCAATATATTTGGTTTGTGAACCCAGCTCAGGAATTTAAAATCACCCCTGGCTAGTGTTCCCAAAATGAGGGTATAAATAAGCATAACCTATAACCCATCCTTCCTCAGACCCCCCCAGTATTGCATGTTGTATGGCACACTCTTGGGCACCAACTCAATCCAACTGCAACCGGTGGAGGTGAGCATCCTTGTGCTGTTACGTTATCGATGTTGACATTGCACCAGGAGCTCAGGGTTATGGCTGTGGATTAGCAACAAGAATTTCTGCTCTTCTCCATCACTTGTCCTCCTTCTTCATCACATTTCTTAGTGAAGCTGCAACTGCACGCGCCTGCAGGGAGAGAAAGGCACACATACAAGATGTTTTTCATTGAGTATTTTAAAGGTTCCTTTAGGCTTCACAGGTGGAATTTTTTTACATTTCCTTCCCTCCAGGTGTGTGAACACTGGGCCAAACTCAGAAGTGTGATGCGGGAAGTTTCGACAGCAGATAGGTCAGTCAATGAATGGAAAAAGGCATAAAGGATTGCAGCTCAGTGGAATTTAGTGTTAACTTCAGCACTGAAGGGTCTGCCGTCAATGCCACCAGCCTGAGAGAGCATAGCACCTTTTCCCAGCTAACTCAGCATGCGAGCTTCACGAGACACCTTTCACCTACTTAACGCTTTCACAAATGAGTAATTTAACCACCGTGTGCATCATCTTCAATCTCTTGTCCTTTCTTTCTGTGCCTCTGTATGTGTAGTCTGCTTACAGATGCATGCACATTCACATGCACATTTACTTTAAGCAAAATTACATTTCTTCATCTTTTCCCTCTCTTACGGTCAAACCCTGGTGATCCCGTGCATGCAAATAAGCTGCATTTCTGGTTTAGCTATAATCTTTGCTGTAGAGCTGAGGTCTGTTTGATGTTCTTTAAGTGGTGGAATTGAAAGAACATTTCACTGCTAACTGGAAGAGCTACTAGTTTATTAAATCCTTGATTTGAAATCTTGCTGTCAAAGAAAACACAGTCAGCTGATGCTGTGAAAGGATTGCATTGTCAATTCTTGCTGAGCCTTAAAACTGGCATGAAGCATAAAGTAAAGTGACATTAAACGAACTGACAATCTGAGGTTTCAAGTGTAAACCTCCAGGAAATAATAACTTGGCTTTTCAATGTAAAAAAGATAGCTTATGCTTAAAAATAAAATAAAGTAAAATAAAAAGAATAATAAATTGTTATAAAGCAAAACCCAGAACAGCTTTTTAGAGGATCTTTTTCTTCCCCTTCCCCCTCTTTTCAATTTAATGTTAGCAAAACAGAGGTGACAGAAAAGATTTATGAGAAACATTTTTAAAGGTGGGTTCACCATGTGTATAGAGCAGACAGTGTCTGAAGGGCCTGTAGCATTTGCACTTTATAGAAAATGACAAATAGTGACTACTGCTACAACAACCAGCACGGCAGAGCTTTAAATTGATTACACTAAGGGAAATATGTAAGAGTGGTATGTGATAGGCAGCTGCTGGGTTTTGAGGTCCAGCTCTGAAAAGTTCAGAGGTGAATTAGCAACTTGAATGATTTTATTGTGGGTTAAATTTAATGAGTTTGAGCTGAAGCAGGTCTTTTTGTGAGTTGCACACATGCGGGAGAGCAAGATGAGAAAACGTGATCACTGAACAGAAGCAAAATGGAAATCTTGCTGTTGCACAAGCTGCATGGTCATCACAGGGATCCAGATGATGGATTTCCCTTTTTGCAGGGACAAAACAGAAGAACTGTGGATCTGAATGGGTCTGAAGACATCAGCAAGCCCCGGTGGCTTAAATAGGGATGAGAGAAATTAAACATGTTCTGAGCTTAGCTCTGTTGCTGAGCTGGCTGTGGATCTTGCTCAAATAAAACAGTCCTGAGAAGACCATGAACCTGGAATACTTAGCAGTTAGTGGGCACACCTGAAAAACCTGATGCTTTAGGGTCTCTGGCCCTGACTACACAGAAATATGCATGTTTGATAAACACGTTTAACAAAACTGTTAAACCCTGGTACATGTGCTTATAAATGAACTCGATTATTTCACTTGAAGCATAGATTGTTTTGATTTCGCTTTCCAAGGCATACATGGGACATCACTCCAAAGCAGTAGCAGTAGTGACTACCTTGCTTTGCAGCAAAACATGAAAAGGTAATTCAGCAATGGTAATTGAGTGCTGGGCCCAACACTTGTGGTCGTGTCACCGCATGAGAGGCAGACTGGGAGTGCGAAGGTCTCAAAGATTTCTCATGTAATCTCTTGAGTTTTCTCTCATGGCTCATCACAGATTTAACCAGAGGGAGGTAGAGAGGAGTACCTTGGTCACTGTGAACTCTTTTTTTTGTGAACTCCACCTTTTTTTGAAGGAGTTTCCCTTTGTAGACAAACCTGTAATCCTTGATAAACTCAACTTGTGCCAAAATAACTGTCTGTGTGTTAGCTTAAACTTATACCTGAAACAAAACTGCTACAACTGTTCAAATATACACAATTCCTCATTTCAGGAGATTCTATAACATTCTCAGTCAGCTCCAGCCTGGGACTCCACCTCTGATTCTTTGTATTCAGTTTGCATGGCAAGGTTTTGATGACAGGGCTGGGGGTGAGGGCGCTGCAGGGGTGGCTTCAGGGAAAAGGTACCAAGAGCCTCCCCCATGTTAGACAGAACCATTTCCAGCTGGTTCCAAGAGGGACCTGCTGCTGCACAAACCTGAGCCAATCAGTGGCATTGGTAGCAGCTCTGTGAAAACATATTTAAGGATAAAAAAATACCGTGCAACAGCTGTGAGACAGGATTGAGAAAATGTGAGAGAAACAGCCCTGCAGATATCAAGGTCAGTGAAGAAGGAGGGGGAAGAGGTGCTCCAGGCACCAGAACAGAGATATCCACACCTGTGGTGAAGACCATGGTGAAGCAGGCTGTCTCTGTGGAACCCATGGAGGACCACAGTGGAGCAGATATCCAGGCTGCAGCACATCAAGGACCCCATGCTGGAGCAGGAGGATGTGCCCTGAAAGAAGTTGCAGCCCATGAAGAACCCATGCCGGTGCAGACTCCTGGCAGAAACTGTGGCCTATGGAGAGAGGCCCACACAGGACCAGGTTTTCTGGCAGGAGCTGGGGCCCATGGGAAGGACCCATGATGGAGCAGCCTGTTTCTGAAGGACTATACCCCATGGAAAAGGACTCATGCTGGAGCGGTTCTTGAAGAACTGCAGCCCATGGGAAGGACCCACATTGAAGAAGTTTGTGAAGGACTGTATCCCATGGGAGGGACCCCATGCTGGAGCAGGAGGAAGAAGGAGTGGCAGAGACAAAGCATCATGAATACACCACAACCCCCATTCCCCTGTGCTGCTTGTGGGAAGGAGGTGGAAAAGTGAGTAGCGAAGTTAAGCCTGGGAAGAAGGGAGGGGTAGGGGAAAGGCTTTTTAAATTTCATTAGTTCTACTGTGTCATTAATTGGCAATAAATGAAACTAACCTTCCCCAAGTCGTGTCTGTTTTGCCCGTGAAGGTGTTTGGTGAGTGATCTCCCTCTCTTCATCTTGACCCACAAGCTTTTCTATCATATTTTCTCCCTCTGTCCTGTTGATGGAGTGGGAGTACTTGGTGGGCACCTGGAAGCCAGTCAAGGTCAACCCACCACATCCTGGCTCTGACTCTTATTTACTGAGTATCCTTGGACATCTTGTGTTTCCTTTTTCCCATGCTTGATTAAGCTCTACTTTTGTAAAGTGGAGAGAGGCACTGACTATTTCAGTAAAATGTTTTGAGATGAAATGCCAAAAAATATTGCATAGGAGCTAGATGCTATTATTATTCTGAACAAGATGTAAGTTTGACTCTTCTTTTTTTCAATAGCTTTTCCTAAATATGAATTCAAGTCCTTTACAATTTAAGGTCAGATTGTCAGGAAATATAACAAAGGTGCCAGTTACCTCCTCCAGAAAACACATCTCCTGCCTACTAGCATTTTTAGTTTGTAATGAAGGTCTTTTCGTTCTTGAAAATGTCCTTCAAGATTGTCAAGTTCTTTTAGAACAAAGAAACACATGCCTGAAACAGGCTGTGGTGTTGTCTCGGAGGCAGCAGGACAGGCCGTGCTTAGGCATTCAGAACATTCAACTCAGTTTCGGCTTTGTAAAATTCACTTTCCATACATTTTTTGTGAAGAGCCAACTCATTCTCTACAATAAACAAGGATAAAGGAATGGTTTCCTGTGGATATGGCAAAAGCCTGTCTGAGAGCTGTTCCACTGTAATCAGGAGAGAAGAAAATGTCACCAGCTTCATGGTGAGCTGGAGAAAACTCTGGCAGTTAGGAAGTTATCTCTGAGTGGCCCAAGATCCCTAATGGCATTTCATTGCTTTCATAAATCCACAGTGAGTATGAATAAGAATTATCTCAGTTTGTACTGCGTTCCACAGAATAAGACCCAGAGATACGTTCCCAGTGAATGTACTGGCCAAAGTGTACATATAGGAACAAAGAGGACATAGACTTATGTAACTAGTGATAGGATGAGAGGAAATGGCCTCAAGTTGCGTCAGGGGAGGTTTATATTGAACATTATGAAAAATTTCTTCACTGAAAGAGTGGTCAAGCATTGGAACAGGCTGCCCAGAGAGGTGGTGGAGTCACCATCCCTGGAGGTGTTCAAAAAACCGTGTAGACATGGCACTTTGGGACATGGTTTAGTAGGCATGGTGGTGTGGGGTTGACAGTTGCACTTGATCTTAGAGGTCTTTTCCAACCTTAATGATTCTATGATTCTGATTTATCATTACTATACTTCTAGCAATGATGATTCAGACAGCCTGGTACATCACTGCATAAACCTTTCACAAATGCACAGACTGATATTCATCTATTTTTATGGGTCTGAGAACCTGATCTAGTCAGCCAAACCTCCAAAAATAGTCATGGGAGAAAGTTATCTCTAGACAGTAGCTCAATGGCACATCCAAAAGTTCTGTCTAAGGGTGAATTGTATAATTTTCTGGAGGTGTCTGTTTCTCTCCACTGACTGTGAACAGGGCTGAGGCTGAAAAGCTCGTACTGTGGTGCTGAAGTTTAAACATGATTATGAATATATGGTGGCCCTCTGTAAATGCACTGAGGGGACAGGTGCTAAGCATGGGATTTAATCTGCAATTAAGACATATAAATTTAGTAAAGGGATTCAGTTGACCAACCACAGGTACCAAATGCCTTCTTAAATGCATGTGTTTCTTCAATGGCAGCTGGAGACCAGGCAAGATTTACTAGGACATTTTAAATTGCACTAAGTAAGTGTCCAGTGTAGAGGCAATAGAGCCTTTTGTCTACATCCAGGATTCTAGATGTTCACTAGGTGTTTAAGTTCCCAATTTGGGCAATTGAAATTTACTGCAAGTTTTAATTATTAAAGCATCCAGCATCATGTTAGCTGCTGAAAAGCTTCAGCTCCCTATCTCCAGAAGAGCATCTCCAAAAGACTACGTGCCTTTTGTGGGGTAGTGTCGTACCTGCCAGATATCCCAGATTCCTCAGAGCATCTCAGGTGGCACTTGATGGCAAAGTCTGGGCAGCTGAATTTTCCCATTCAATAAGGTCAATGCTTCATTCAGTTATCCACACATGAAGAGGTGGTTCTTCTAGAATGCCTTAGAGCATCCTAAACTTCCCTCAGCTCAGTCCAGCATGAATCTCTCTTAAACCCATCTGTCAGCCCACTGCAAATATTTCAGATACCGGAAGACATCTCAGATGATACTGGATGACTGAAGGTTGGGGAAGTGAATCAAGCCCTGAATATCACACATAATGGTGAGGTGAACTGTGCTACAGGGACAGCGCATGATATGGCATGGTCTGTGTTGGTCCAAGAACAAATGAGTATCAGTTCCCCTCAGTGTAGATTGATAATGAGAAGAAAGTTCCTAACCATTTGGGAAAAACAGATTCTGGAACTCCTGGGAGGAAAAGTATGAGAAAAAAATCTCACTGTTTCTATGATGGGACTTGACAAGTGGACGTAAGGGACATGACATGGATCTGATAGACCTGAACCTTCCTTCTATTTCTGTACTCCAATGAAGTGCTGGCGGTAAGTGAGTGAATCAGAGATTTAGGATTTCCTGCACTGCGAAGGGTGTCTGCTGTTTCTAATGCAGCATAAAGTGCTTTCAGGCTTAGGACCTCTCAGGACTGAGAATCAGGGTTTTGGTTTGGCTTTGGGACCCTCCACAGAGAGTTACCCAGGTGGAGAGATGACTTGTTAAAGGTCTTGGAAATGCCCTGTGGCAAAGCCGTAAGTAATGTGCTAATCCCTTGAGTATAATTCGTGTTTGAATCAGTTATGTCTAAGTTTAACCAGGCTTGAGTTACAGTATTAAGGGCACCCAACTTAGTCTTCATTTGAACTTCTCATTTATCATGAAGGTCAAAGACTGCACATCGTTGTTTGACCATGCCACTGAGAACAATCAAGCCAAGAAATCCAATGTGAACTTGAGTTCCCTGTATAATTGGATTTTGAGTTGTACATTGTCTTGTCTGTATGTCTCAGAAGTACTCATGTGAAACCTTTTCTCAGAATAGACCGACCTGGTGATTTTGTGGGAATATATATCTTTTTTCAAAACTTACTCTATGTTTGGATCTTGCCTTAGATGAAAATAAAGATGTTATTTTTCATTATATCTTGCTCATTTCATTCCTTGTAACAATTCTGTCTCTGAAATGTAAGTACCTGAGCTCTTAAGCATCTTAAATATACTTTTATTTTGCATTAGCTCTAGATTTAGATTAAACTGCATGAAGAAGAAAAGAAATGATTTATGACAAGATAAGTGGAATTAGGCCAATTTATACTAGATGAGAACCTTCTGTATCTCCTTAATTGCTCTTTTCTCCCTAGTTATATACAGAAGCTTTCCATAAAGACAGTTATCAGTTTTAAAGTAAAAAAAAAAAAAGAAAAAAAAGGAAAAAAGGAAAAATCTGACTGTTAGCTGTGCCTGTACTCCTGTCTTTTTTTGATCTTTACGTCACAGATAAAACAGTAGTTAGGGTGTGTTTCTAAAAGTCAGATTGTAGGGAGGAAAGCTACAGTTAACATATTGTTCTTATTTAATTCAGCTAACTTTCCCACTCTGACTTCAAAATGAGTTGGCTTGATGGATGGAGAAGGAGAACAAAATATTGCTTACTTACTGCTCTGAAACAGAAGCACTGATAAACTTGGCAGTTGTTCTGAAAGGAATTGTGATTAATACTTCAGGCTAGAGGATAAAGCAATGGATAATTTCACAGAAATTCAACAGCTGAAGGAAAATTAGAGTTAGCCAGAGACAAACACATGCTCATTAGTATTTCTCTTTGTGTAACATAATGTGGTCCAGTGAATCGATACATAAAGGCATACATATGCATAAAAAAGCAAGCGTTATTTATGGAGCTGATTTATATATATTTTACCATTCTCTGGTGTTCAGAAAGTTGTCTTCAAAATATTTCACTTTTTCCACAAATCCAATGATATCTAACAATCATTTTTCTGCAATAATAGAAGAGTTTTTCTTTTGATTTACATGGATTCATTTGTAATATATATTTAATTCTGTTCTCTTCCCTACTTCATGTACATTTCTCAGTTTATAGCATTTCTGGTTTCTAAATGGACAGTTGTTTTTCAAAAGTCATATTGCTGGTGTGAATGGTCATGTCTCTGAAATCAAATTCTATCTGATGAAGTCAATCAAAGTCTATCTGATGTTCATAATTAAGGTTTCATTTTAATATATCCACCCAACAGAATACAGAGTCAAAGCAACAAAAAAGAGTCAAAAAGGTGATCTTCAGTGCTAAACTAACTCATTTATCACATATAATCACCAAACTATTTGGATTGGAAGTGGTCTATGCAGGTCATCTATCCCAACCTGCTCAAAGCAGGGCTTAGTAAATTGAGTTGCTCACATCATTCTCTGGAGAACAAAATACACCTTTGCACATACACAAAATTGATATGATTTCACCAGAACAGAGCATTCGATAGATATGAATTAGTGATCCAAACACCTAACTGAACTACATGTCTAGAGTACTGCAAAACAATTATGAGTCTAGCCTTAACTAATCACCATAGCCATCTCCGTTGTCAATGGGGAAAGACAGGCACCAGCAGAGGAGGGTTTATCTCAAGTGAAACATCTAAAATACCATCAGAATGGGAAATGTCTGGAAAAGGAAGGTCGCAACCGTGACTCCTGACAGCCTTGTGTCTCAAAGGAAGAAAGACTGCAATACTAATTTTGAGCCAGACTCTGATGCTCCTGAGAAGCACAGAGGTCTACCTGCATGGAGCATCCCTGGGCTTTTTGGAAATGGGTCTTTTAGCAGAGACATACTAAGGAAATATCCTACTGAGCAATATACAATTAAGGCTTTAGCTGTATTTTCACCAACAGAAATTTGTGCTTTGCGTATGGTCTTTTCTTTCTTCAGAAAACAGATGGAGAATGATACGATGTTAAAAAAAAGAGTTTATGCCCTAACATAACGTCTACAGATACTAAGTACTTGTCTTTACATGCACATATCTGGAATCTTACTTAAGGCAAATTTTAAGATCTTTATTTAAAGGTGAAAGACAAAAAAAAAAAAAGGTAGCTTACATGAACCATGCTTGCTCTTAACTGCTATAGTTATTTATTGGCATGTTTATAATATAGCATTATTTTATTTTTTACAATTTATTTATAAATATATATTTGTAATTTATTGATAAATGTATTTACAAATTTGTTTATTTATAGTTACTATATTTATAATGCAGTAGGATCTAGAAAACCAAATTCATAAAAATACAGTTGCTGGTTGCTAGCTGCTAGTACAGACTTTAAAGTCTGTACCTCAAAGCTTGCAATTTAGCCATAGTCAAGACAAAACTCTGTAGCTACTTTTCCCAAGATGTTTGAAATTAAATGGGAATTTTAAAAATATTTTTTCTAAATGCTGTGAAAAATAGCATAATTTATGGGGAAAATAAAATTAAGTAATTTAACTACTGATGAGAATTCTCCTTACTCCTGGAGTACAGTCAGCTCAAATATCACATCAGAATTATTTAGCAAAACTATTAGAAATTATATGGTGTAGCCATATCTTCCGTGATATTTTTATTAAATATATGAGGAAACAAAGGTGGGATTTCACTTGAAGTCACTTCATCAAATATTCAATTGCTCCATTATGTTTCCTAAATGTAGGTGTCAAATGCTATCTGAGATGCCCTTAGGTGTGCTATTGTCCTTCCAAATGGGTAAAAAAATGTACGTCTCTCACCAGTCCTGTGCCATGTCAGCTCTTACTGAGTGGAAGATGTGGATGCCCTAGGGTATCTTAAATTGCACTGAGTACCAAAGTTTAGGCAGCTCAATCAGGTTGCCCACTTCAGTATGAGGTAAACTGCAGCAGATCTCCACTGAGTACCACTCCATTGAGTAGACCTCCATAGACTAATTCAGTTTCTCATGAGAGGGTGGGACTGATGTACTGTTAGATGTGTCTGTACAAAAGTTGGGGGCCCACAAGCTATGGTAGATCCAAAAGATATATGTATCGGCTCTCTGGGTCCCAGAATTCCCAGCATAGACAAATGAGAATGGAAATAGCGTTTTCTCAGAGTTCTGCTTTCAATTTTATGAAAGCCTATAAAATTTGACATGTTTCAAATCTGTGCTTAATGAAGTGTCATTTTTGTTTTGTTAGAGAGTTTTTCAATGGTTCATTATGATTTATTCTTTCAAAAATTACCTTGGCCATTTCTTCTATAATGCTCTCATTACTGAGAAGCTGAAAATTGATTTAAGTTTGTATCCTCCCATGCTGATTCACTGATTTTTTAACAAAGACATCTATAAGCATTCTTTTCTTCTTCCCCTCTCCCCTTTACGTGCAGGACTTAGAACACACTTAAAGCCACACTGGTTTAGATCTAATGTGATTTTGCTCATTTCATATCCAGACCAGGATGCTTACAGTAATCTTTTTTCAGAGTATTATAATGCTTTACTGAGGTACCCATATCCTCTTCCATACAACCTTTCCAAATTCGATGATCTTAAGATCTTACTGTTTCTTATCGTATTGATTTTATTTTCAAATCAACTCTAGGAGAACATAAGACTCTGCTATGAAACATCAGCAGTCTTCTGGCACACCCTGTCTTGTGCTCTGTGTCTAGCCACAGCCAGAAGTTCCAAGAGAAGGTGGAAAAGCCAGATGATTATACAAATATTATAACACAACATCTCTCTGCCGTCTTTTAATAAGCCCACCATCTTTGAAGAGAAACATTATGTCATACATTTCCATACTAAGGAACAACAGTGTAGACTTGATTCCATCTTTATATTTTTAAAATGGTTATTTATTTTGTTGATATTTTTTGGTTTGCTAAAGAAGGATAATGAAATCTGAAGGTTATAGACAAGTACTTGTATGAAAATCAGATGGTCTTATGGTTCACTTTGAAATATGCAAACAACACCTTGCCCAATATCAAAAGCTATAGAAAAGGCAGCACATTTTTCTAATACCTCTTTAGGGAAACTTTGCCCTACACTTCTATTTGGTGCTATCATTCAGAGGCATAATTTCAGCTAACATTGTTATGCTGATTACAGTCAGGTTTATGTTTCGATCTCAGCTGACCCTAGGGAATTAATTTCTGATTCAATTAAATGACTAGGTGACATTCAGTCTGAATTTTTTCCTGAAGTTAAACTCTGAGAAAGCTTAGTTCATTTCAGATTGCTACCATCTACCTCCTGAATAATGTTGCAATATCTTGATGAGAACTTTATGAAGCTGGACATCTAGGTTCTAACCTTGAGATTGCCATTGCCCTGAACTGTTCTTGGGAGATTATGGGGTAACATCCCCGAAACCTCATTCCATCATCCTCTTATTTACTAAATGTGTGACGACTGTTATTTCCTGAGGAGGGTGTCTTGTATGTTTACCTTGATTGTGTCTGGGCTGCTTATAATTAATTAATGCTAAGATAAACCAATCAGCCTGTTTGCAAAAGTTACCTCAGAAAAGTACAGCAAATATTAACGTATAATTCTAAGGCTTCCATTCAGTGGGTTTTTGATTCTTGCTTTTAGCACAGGCATCACCAATATTCACAATCTTGAGAAAAGAATCAAAACTGTGAAATCAAAATTCCATGCCAACACAATCTCACTGAAATAGAGTTACAGTTACGATAGACAACCTCCTAAAGTGAAGACTTACTTTTCAGAGGGGCTTAATCAGAATTTCTTCTTCAGAAGCCTATGGAAGTTGAATATCAGATATTCAGCTTCAGCAGAGCATGGAGGATCCTTAATTAATGAACGTAAGCTCATGACAGCAACTCAGGAAAACCCTGTCTGTATTCCTTAGGAATATAAGATTCCCCAGACACCAAAGATTTTGTTTAAAAATGTCTTAAGAGACCCGATGTTTTGCCGCTGTGGATGTGGGGCTTTGCCTAACACTTAGGACACAGCTTGGGACCTGCTCTCCTGTTTAAAGGTAAAGATCCAGCCAACTCTAAGGACTTCTACTATTAGTCTTTCTCAGACTACCTCGTTTGCATTATTTTGAACTGAAGTAGCAGGTGGTGCATCGTGTATCATCTGAGCATGTCTCAAGAAATTAAAGATGTGTTTCTTGTCCTTCTTCACCCACAAGGTTTTGAGCGTGCATCCTTGGAGCATGTATAACACAACTTACTGGCCTGAGAGCAGGAGTAGGACCTCCACCTGTTCTAGGAATATGAAAGTGTATAAAAAATATAAAAGGAACTGCAGAAGAAGGGAGCATGAATCTTCTGAAGGATAATTAGGCCTAATAGATACACGGGCATATTTTGTATCCTGCTTGTAATATATGGCAGCTGGAGAGTAGGTAGGACACTGGGAGCATCTGAAATGACACTAAGTGCCTGTGTGTGGGCAACTGAATTAAACCCTACAAGTCTACACTAAAATGTTTTACATATGCATTTCTCATCCTCATCTCCCTTTTTAGTCAATGCAGAGAAAAAAGGCACTTCCAGGTGACAGACTAACTAGAACTGTAGGTTTGGCCAGATGAATCCAACCCACAATGTTCCAGGAGCAAGAGCTAGACTAGAGTGATGACACTTCCACCCTCAAATGTCAGAGTTAAGCTCTTTTATTCCCCAGCTTCTGAAGTCAAGGCAATGAATTCTTGGATGCTCAGCAGTTGGCTTTGACTGAAACACCAAGAAGCAATTCCTTTTTTTTTTTTTTTTATGTGTGGATAGAACGCTTCTACTGAAGATGGAAAATGCAGGTTCAAGCTCCACATCTGGATGTCCCAAATGTCCCTTTTCTTAAATGAATATATTTGTCAACACATGAAGAGAAACTCTCAGGCTCTGAATCTTACTTTCCCAGTGGGATTTAACCCTAATTCTAAAATATGTGTCTTGGGCACAGAAATTCATGCTCTCTTCTGTTTTTCTTCTTTCCTCCACTGTCTCCTTTTTCTTCTGTCTGCATTAGGTTTGAACAGTAGCTGCTAGTCATCCCAGTTTCAGCGCCTAATTCCAGGCATAGGTGTTGGAGTGTCAGAAAAATCAAATCTCTCTACTCAATATTTAATGCCTCAGAAAATTCAGACTGTTTGTTTAGCTACCTACACAAGGAGTTATGTTGTCCTTAAATTCAAATTCCAACCGTAGCCTTCATCATTTTCCTTTTTTGACTGCCTGTGCTCACTTCTGTAGAACAAGTAGCACATTCTTAATCTATGTATGTAACTACCCACAGTAACTTCAAAGGTAAGTTAAGCACATGTTAATCCATGGTTATCAGCCACAAATTTAAAAAAATCAGTGCTGATGCCAAAATGTCATGACAGTCCTAAAAAATGAGATTTCTATTTATTTAAAGGTGAAGTAATTTTTCTGGTTTTCTCTTGTTCTGTGTGGTGGGGTTTTTTTGGTTGTGTGGGGTTTTTGGGGGTTTTTTTTGTGCCCTAGGGGTGTTTCGAGGTTTTTACTTTTTTTTTTTTTTATTAGCTCAGAAGCCTTAAAACTTAAAAAAATAATGTTAAAGAAATAAATCAATGTTGACTTCTTTAGTTAAGGTATTGATTTTGGGAGGTGAAGCTTTGAGAAAATCAGGACTATCAGCAGATAGAATGGTGAATGAAGGTAGTACTGTGATTTAAATATTTCTGCTGATTTTGGTAGGTTTTGTATGAAGTCATCGCTATCCTTGTATTTAATTCCTTATTTAAAAATGGGGACAATAGCTCTTCCCTACTTCAAATGAGTTTTGTGAGACTAAGTTAATTAATGCCTGTGAGGTCATCTCTTTTAATGGAACATGGGAGGTTTTCAACAGAACTTGTGAATTACGTAGAGCATTAAGAGTAGAATGGAAGTGTAAAATATTCATTATCATTCAAGTTCTATGTCAGAAGTTATTTGATTATCACTTGTGTTATACCGAGTGCTGGGTTACTTTACTCTCACCCTTCCCCTGCAATTCACTGGGGTTTATGAGATTTCTCATGATATTAGGGATTAATCAGCCTGAGGAAGGATCTCACAATCTGATCTTGTTCCTTTCTACCTGAATCCCATATAGTTCTCTAAATTCACTTCATCCAAGGGCAAGGAGTTACCTTCCTTCTTTCTAACTCTAAATTTCTGCAAAAGAATTTAAAAGAAGGAATAAATTCAGCTCAGTCATTCCTATTTTTTTTATTGAACGTTGCCAAGCTTTAGAAAACAATGTAAAAGCATGTTGTTTTCAGCTGAGAAAGGTATTTAATCACAAGCTGAGATTTAAACATATACTCAGCTACTATTGATATTTATGAAATTCAGGTGCATGTTTTGCTGAAAAGGCTTTTATTTAAGCATGAGCTTAAATACAAACTTATGTGCAAGACCTCAGCTCAGGGCAGAGACTAAACAAATGCCTGAATAAACACATGCCTGAATTTAGGCATATGCTTTAATTTTAAAATGGAAATATCGTTAAGAATAAACACATTTTAAACACAGCATCCCTTGGTACAAGAGGGCTTTGGAACCTACTTCTACCTGACAACTGAAAGAGCTTTTCCTTCTCTTTACAATGGCACAAGTCCGACAGCTTCTGCAGGCAGCCCATATTACAGCTGTGTGAAATAAAGACACGAAAGGAAAATTTTGACAGACCCTAGAAGATGATCCTCTAATCAATCAAGAGTGAAACTGTTTTATCCCTGTCCATTGAGCAACTATAGTCAAAATAATTATTAATAGTGACAGTAATAGTCATAGTGATAATAACAACAGTGGTGATGATGATGATGATAATAATAATAATAATAATAATAAAACTCCACCAAATGGCAATGCAGCTTTCAGTTCATGCCATCCATTTTTATTTCATGGGCACTATGGAAAATTCACTGATTTCCAGTCCATTAAAACACATTTCAGAGCTGTGTTGTTTGAAGTTACTTTACTTCAGAAACAGCTCTTTTCAATTAACTCTGAAACCTCTTTCAACAGCCTTTCATAAATAGGCCAACATCAATGGCATGCTCGGAGTCAGTATGTATCTCTAATGGAAATGCACAATGGGCCACGCTCCATGCCTCCAGGGAGAACATCTTCCATTTCAGACAGATTCAATGAGAAGTTTTGCCAGCTATTCTGGGTCTCTCACTTTTTTGTCTCAGGTTTAGCTCATAGCTGATCAATGGCTGTGCTTTTTAATTACACTGTACGGTCTGTAATGATTTGTCACTCATTGAACCTGGGTGTTCTTTTTAGTCAGCACAGGGTAAAAGCAAGGAAGAAAAAAGAAAGTAGCATTAACCCTCTAAAAGACAAGCGGTTGGGATTAATTCACGTTCTACTATTTTGCTTGGCAGCTGTTTGCAAGGAAAAGGGGGGAAGCAAAAGTTAGAAGTAAAGACTATGGGAATTTTTCAGAAACCTTGACTTGCAGTAAACATTCTCCAGTTAACTAAAATGAATCGAGATTCCAATTTATGTTTTGAAATAGCATTTTATATTAATATTCCAACAACAATAGCACAAAAATAGTTATTTGCCATGCATGTGGATCACACTGACTACATTTTCTGGAAACTCAGACTCAACTTCTCATCCTCTTCCCCGAACTGCAGACCTGTGGCAACATTTGTACCAAGCGGGGTGTATCAATAAAGGCACAATCACACCTATATATACCTAAACATCTTTTATGTTGATTCTATCCACACTTTTGGGTGGAACATGGGTAATGGTAGTATGTGGCTACCTGCATTTCTCACATCTGGAAATGTGCTAAACTGCATCTGCATCATACCGTGGAGCACAATGCAGAAATTCCCAAGATAAAGCAGATTTGAGCTACTAAGTCCCCACAATACATCCCACTTTTCTCCAGCTTGTCACTTGTCCCTAACCCTTCAGAAGAGGTATGCATTTAACCATTTGGAAAACAGACCCCTGGGGCTTCAGTTTCTCATGTCAATCTCTAAATGTGATCTTTTTTTCTCTTAAAACCAGCCTTTCAACAGCCTTTTTGGGCTATAATGTGAAAAATTATGTGGTTAATTCTTAGCCGTATGAATACAGGTAGACTGGGAATCAGCAGTAGGTTTCTAAGTAGCAGAGGAATGAAATTCTAGAACAACTTTCCCCCAGTAAAAGAGGCAGAAAATCTTATATTTAAGTGCATGACCTGTTTATAAAAGGTGTTAGACGATGTGATATCCTGCCAGAACAGGAGACTAGAGCTGATGATCCGGGAGCAGAATCCCGTTCAGATCTGTGCTCCTATGAAATTCAGACCCTTTTAGTAAATGCCTGAGTACAGATATAGGAATCCCAGCTTCAACTTTCATTTAGGAAATCCTTCCTCTTCAAAGACCTATTATCTGACAATATAGCGTGGATATCTTTCTGCTATATTCTTTGCAAATGTACTGTGTCTGACGCATTCAAAATGAAGTAATATCAGCTGAGTGATTTCACTGCTCTGGATCTCTAATTTTCTTTCTCACACTTTTCTTGTCTTTTCATTTCTAAACTCTCACAGATAATGACTGTCAGACATTAAGCCCAGTGCAATCCCAGTTTCTGTTTGCACATCTAACTTTACGTTGTGATGGTAATGACGATCCTAACAGTGGATAGGTTAGTGTTCCAGATTTCATCCTGCAGCCGGATAGACCAGTGGAAACTGGACAACATTGTATTTTACCACTTCAGAAAGTCTCTGGGTTAAGATCACAAAGTACCACTTTTAGAAACATTTGCCTGTCCATAGGAGTCATGTCAGGGAAGGAAGAATACTAATCAATGAATTCTAAAACTTCATTTCCAATTTCATTTTAAGGTATGGGCTTTTAATTGTGATATAAATTTTAACAGCTATAGAAGAAAATATATCAGGAAATGAAAGAAGCGTAAAATAAGATACAATTTAAACCAAAATTTTAAAGTTTTACTCCAGAATTTTCTGAAAGAAAACATTTTGATTTTTTAGAATAATTTTCTTTACTAATACTTGAAACTGAAAGAAAGTTTTCTATCTCTGTAATTCAGTTTTCACAGGATTCCCTAATGTTCGTTAGCTCATTTAGTCACTGTTTTTTCCTAGATTATACAATTGTATTTACCTGAATGGAAGATGAGACTTTTCTGTGTAGGCTAAACTCCTGAATTATGGTCCATTTCATTTTTTTTTTCCTGGCCCCAGAGGTTTTGCACCCCTTTCTGCATAGTAACACAGGAAATAAATGGGATGGAAATCCCTGATTTCTTACAATTCTTTCCCCTCCTGCCTTCCCAACTTCCTGATCCCTGTCCATGCCCTATAGTGCATAGAATGAGAGCCTAAGAGTGCCTACAGATAATGCCACACTTCTAGGAAATGTAAGAAATTAAATTTGACCAAGTCGGGCTTTCCATTTCTTGGTGCAGTGCTCTAACTGGTTTGCAAATAGCTTGCCAATAATATCAGGGCTATAGTTCTGCTATTAACCAGTTTGTAAATCTCAGATATCCTTAGATGCTAAGCTCTGTTAAAAGGGAATGGTTTACAGAGTAAATTCCCTGTACAGGCTCTAGACAAGGTCTTTGAACAGCCACAGAAACTGACTGGTGAAAGTTGAGGGACCGACGCTTTCAGGCAGAGCTTGTGGATTGCTTACCTGGACTTGGCCCCATAAATCTAACCTGTGTTGTACTTATATCCTTTGAGGGATCTGGATCTAAATAATTTCAATGAACTTTCAGATATAACATAAATAACACTCCGGCACTCACTATAATTCAGCTGTAGCCATTATGAATCAAATATATCCCTCCAGGCAATGCATTTACCCCAGAGATGTAGTTGGCCTACAGTTGCTGAAGCTGTGTTAGTCTGAATACATCAGGCTTACATGGGGGAGTGTATATGTAAGTAGTTTTGCATGCAAAAGGCTAAATAAGTAGAGAAAAAAAAATTCTGCCTAAAACCCAATAATCTGGACCCAACATGCCACATATTTACAGAACCCATATACTCTTTTGTCTCATAAATCTTCAATTTTTTTTTTTTTTTTTTTTGGGGGGGTGTGTGTATGTGTGTGTTCTGGTTCATGATCAAATTGTGAAGTGAAATAGCCATAGCTTTCATTTAGATCCCAAACCATCAAAGCCCATAAAAAATCACTCAGAACAAGGTACCTAACCAAGAATACTTTTAAGCTCATACTTAATCCTGAAGGCAAGCTTCAATTTTACTAATTTCTATGGAATTTAATCACAGACTTAAATGAAAATCAAGCACATGATTAAGTGCTTTCATGAGTCATTTTCATGAGATGGATCATTAAAATTAAGTATAGATTTTAGTCTCTAATGATGGGAAAAAAACAAATGTCCAATGTAGTTCCAATGATATATATGGGTTTCTGTGGTATTTCAGCCAAGCTGAATGTGAATGTTTTCTATAGTGGGGTCCAACCTCTTTTTCAGTGTAGAGACTAAAAAGAAGACAGAATATCTCGTAGTGGAACTCAGAAATTCCTGATTCCCATCTCATTAGTACTCACAGAAATGCAAATGTTGCGTTCCATGGGAAGTTCTTTTAACTTTTAACTGCAGTTCTCATAATTTTTAATGCACAAATGCATACTTGTTCAGGCAGCTTCCTCATTTTAATTTTACGCTTTTCTCATCTATTAACACTCACAATCTAAAGCTGTCAGGATCTCCTCTTCTGCTGAAGCCACCAAAGACAACTTTGGAACTGGTTGCTGTGTAAGTGAATGTGGATATTCATCGTGAGGACTCAGTGTTAAAGCCAAGAGGTTTTATTCATTTCTCTGTAGAAATTCACATCCTCAGACGCAATCACTAAACATCCTGAGTAGCCCTGAAAAAAAATCAGTGGGCCATTTACAGTGTATTCGATGAAATTCACTGTTACTACTGCTATTACTACTGCTGCTGTTACTAGTACTAGTGTTGTTACTGCGACTGATAATAATGACTACACTGAAAATATAAAAAGCAGAACTCTTAGATCCAACTTTTAATCCAGAACTGCATTAAGGTCAACATTTAGCAAAACAGAATGAGTGAAAGAAAAATGTACAAAGACCAACCTAAAGAGACATTGCCAGACAGAGGGAAGGCATATATGTTCCTTAAATCAGTGGAATAACTAACACTGACTAATGAGCTTAGAGAGCTAAAGATCAATCCCATAAAAAGTCAAGCAAAAACTTGCATCAGAACGTCTCATATATTTTAGGGTGTCGAGTTTGCGTCAACCCTTTCTGATTAGAACTGAATGAAAACCAGCGTTATATTCCTGGTATGTGTTTCTATACTCTACAAAAAGAGCATTAGATGTGAAAAATGTCCTTGAAGTAGAACTGTCAGTTCCACTGTATAAGCTGTGCTTTTTATGAGACCGTTCAGGGTTTGGCCAGCAATGAGATTTTTTCATTGCGCAGGAGCTCACATTTAGTTAGCAACATGTCTGCATTTCCCCATATGGTTCTTTCCAAGGTGTTGTGTCATATACAATGATGTCACATTTTAGAGGAAGGAGAAAAAAAGGCCTCAAGCTGTTTTCTTCTTTTTTTAAAGCTTCACCGATTATGTGGTAGCTTTAAGCAGCCTGCTCATCTCTAGTGTGCAGTTGGTTATCTGCTCCCCTTAATTTGAGCTTGCATGTATTCACACAGCTTTAAAAGAAAAAGAATAGCATTTCTTACCAGAGATCCAGTGTTTATCTATCCAAATTTTCAGTCCAGTGTATTTCCACTGGCTTCTGAAGTGTGAGATTTTAAAGGGTGCAGTGTAATAGTTTACATCTTTACTCAAGCTGCTATATTTACATGCCTCGTAAACCTGTGGTGCTTAAGGCTTTCGGCAGCATTGCTTTGATTTCATTTGTGGTTTTATAATTATTGTTTTATTCTCAGGCATATTATTCTTGGAAGGCCAGCTTTGTAATGTAATGGGAATGTCCAGGAACATCCTTTGTTCTCTCAGTAAAGCTACTTAAACATGAATGCATGAGCTGCACACGTGGCTTGCACAGGCATTCCCTGAGTCTAGATTTCTTTATATATATATATATAAGACATTCTTTTTCTTATTCTTGATCATCCACCTCTACAGTAATAAAATACCTCTTAAGTTTTCACTGTATTTTTCACCACAAGTTCATTTGTAGCGACAGGCGCCAATGCACAGTCCTTGAGGGCCTCAGCAGCTAAAGCAAGGAGGTATTTTACTTCCTATTGATACCTGCAGCTAAGACCATGATTCTGTAACCTGTGCGTCCAATACCATTTGAGATGTGTTACTGCATTCAGGACATCTAGAACAAGCTAGCAGATATGAATCGGGATTGACAAGAGGCGTACAAGCTTCCATGGCCAAGTAGAGTACTCCAAAGCACCTAAAAGGACACCAGATACCTATGCTTAAGCAAGTGAAGCCCACCCTGTGGGCATGTTTTAGTTGCCTAGACAGAGATGTCTAGTGCCTTTTGAGATGATCGTGGCTGTTACACCTGGCCACTGACTGCTAGCTCAGAAGGATAGTACAAACCTGTGCATATCTGCCAGCCCAGTGGAGACGTCTCAGATTCCCTAGGGCACCTAGGGCTATTCAGTTGACTAAATGTAGGTTTCTACTTAAAGCTGAGCTAACATCTCCATTAGACTTCATTAACTGCATTGGCGAGGGTCTGATTTGTTTGCCTAAACACGGGCATCTAGTGTCGCTTGGGATGCCCAAGGGTCTCCTTCCTATACAGAAGAGTTCTGAACTTCTCCAGTAGCTCCTGTCTGTGCCAGATCCTGTGAGACTATTAAGTACCGCAGAGTACCTAAAAAGGTACTAGAGATGCCTGAACTCAGGCAATTGACTCAAGTCTTAATTTCTGTTGACTACAGTGGAAGTTCAGACAGCAGCACAGATTTACAGATATATTGCACCTACATTAAATTATCTGAGTCTGGAACTCAGCAAGTTTGTAGCAGGGCAATTTTTCCAGTTTCCCAAATACTCATCCCAGGTTTCTAATGGCAAAATCATCTCTTCTGTTTGCATAAAGTGATTGTATATTTTAAAGCAAAGCTTTTGAAGGAGTCTGATGATGATTAAAGCATCTCTTATTCAATGCTTGATAGCATCCTGTTTGAGAGATGGGGCAGTATTCAATCCATTTTGAAATCAAGCCCATTTAAGTTCTATCATACTGCACATAGACTGATCCATGTCATGCATTAAATATCCCAAGTTTCTTTCTTCTGTAAAAGTTATAGGTTACTTTTGCTTAGAGGCAATACTAGAAATAAATGTCCTACTGTGAACACAGGAAAAAAGGACTGTCTGGAGGTTACAGCAACAGAACTAGTGGTCAAGCCAGCTTTGTGATCTTCAGGCCCTCATCCTGTTGTGTACTCTGGGGGAAGTAATTTTAAACCTTGTGATTTCTTTTGCCATGATTTGTTCTGCATAAACCGCATCTTCATGCAATTTAGTAAAGCTATGAAGTAGAATGGATTGGACTCATATTTCCAAATACAGAGGTCTATACTGCAGACCTACATAAGGACTAACTCCCCTAGTAAATAAAAGGAGAGAAAAAGATAGTGTCTGTGTTCGAGGCAGCTAATCATTAACTTCTAATCAAGTAAACTGTGCTCTAAATGTGATATTTTTGGTCCTTGAATACAGAAAATTCTGTGTAGCTAGCTGATTTGGAGACATTGTCACTGCAGAGATCCACAATATGGAGAGTGGAACACCATTTCCACCCTCCATGGGTGAGTACCTATGGCGGGTTTTTCTGCACCAAATTATCAATACCCGTTTTTCATAATTCATTTATTACTATTATAAGGTCTTGCTAGCTTAAAGAACTGAATTTACTGTCTAGACAGATGTCACCCTTCAGGTATGCAGACTCTTCTACAAGGATAGGTGCATGAATTCACCTGGAATACAAACAGCATAGATTATTTAAGTAATACTAAATCATTGGATATATTGGTATCAATCATTGGATATATTGGTTGGACAGGAAGATGCAACATGACTACACACAGTCAACAGGAGTAATTTTATGAAGCTTGAATTATGGATATAGTCCATGGAATCAAAGCAAACTGGTCTATTTTATGTTTGTGGTGTAAAAACTGATGTCCAGCATGATGTTTTTGGTTAGTTCTAGAACAATCACATATTATTAAGATGTTGTGTAATAAATCCGCATGATACAACAATCTGCATGAGATATACTTTGCTTAAGACACTCCGATGGTAGGAGAGAGGAAGTGAGATGGTCTTAAAATGATGATTCTAGGACAAGAATGGATTTTTATGACAAACTAGCTGAAGCTCTTGCCACTGTGCAGCAATATCTTGAGTACCAGCAATAGCTTGCTGGTTTTTAGAGTTCTTTGGTTTCCAGACACTTTTATGATATCAGCAGTGCAGGATCTAAAAATCAGGCTAAAAGGATATTGAAGGCTATGTTGTTTTCTTTCATACACTATAGACCAACTCTTACCCTAAAGCAGCAATGTCAACAGGGATTGGCTGAAAAATGAACCTATGACACTGTAATTTTTCAGCCAATTTAGGACAAAAGTATGTTGATCAAATTTTCAGAAAAAAAAAATGTCTTTTCAGTTAATAGCTATTAGACTTACAAGAATATTAATATGTAAATGGAAAATGGCAACTTGCTTCATACTTAATTTTGCCTTTCCCTTACCCATCTCCTCCATCCTGAGGTTTTAGTTTTGAAGGAGTCAAAGTGCCATCCACAGTGATCTTCATTCTGTAAATAGGAAATTGTCTGAAATGTTGATATCCTGAGAGAATACCAGAAAACAGGAATTATTTCCTGTTTTCTGGCCATTTCCAAACATAGCAATCAAAAGTTCCATTTGATTCTGTAGGTCCTACTCTAAAACCTGGACCTTCATAGTCTGCACATCTACAGTCATGATGAATAGCCTTGAACTTGTTTTCTCAGATGATGCATTACACTGACCAGTAAATATTTAAAATAAATTAAAAAAAAAAAAAGGAATGTGTTAAAAATTTCTTTTCCAATGTACACTGCATTAACAACCCATTTAACATATAACCTTACACACTGAGGTGACAATCACTTTAAGTCACCCGAACACTGGACATTTAAACTAAGCTAGTCCTCTGTGCTCCCTGCGCAGTCAAGGAGAAAGGTAAGGATGAGACAATAACTGTGACAGCAGAAAGGGATGGATCTTCCCATGGAGGGGAAGATCCCATTGATGTTGTCTCACTGTCTCATCAACAACAGAAAGAGCCTAAATGACTAGATTAGGTCAGACATCTAAATTTTAGACAAGTATATATTGCTGAGGTTGTTTCTAGACAGTATTTTTCAGTTATCAGTTATTAGAAACATCCTGCATAAAAAAGCTTGGTACTTGTAGTTAATTCTGATAGCGATTAAGATGGTATTTAAAGACAACATTAGACTTTTCCTCAAACTACAGGTTCTTCTTTGCCCAACATGGGTTCTGTCATTTGAAAGCAGAAGGTATGTCAGGAGCTGCTGCACTGCAGATCAGAGACACAGCAGTTATCAAGTATCTCTCTAGGAAATATCAAAGAATGGCCTATATATAAAAGAATCATCACAACAGTCTGTTCTCAGCTTACATCTCCTCTCTTTTTAGGAGCCAATCTGCCAACGTTTATGACCACGTTAAGCTCCACACCTTCAGAGTATCCCTTCACTCTCAGCTAGATGGTCTGCATACAGTCAGCACATGTGTCCCCACAGGATTGGGTTAATGGCATCGGTCATATTACCAGACTAGTAATGTCAAGCAGATAGTCATTGGATCACAGTGGAAAAGGTGTGCTCTGATGGAAGTGAGAGCACAGGAAGAGAAAAAAACCCCAAACCTCAGATGAGATTCATCTGGCCAAAGGTATACATTTCAGTAGGTCGGACAGTTGTACCTTAAAGCTGCCTGTTTCTCTCTGTTGTCTAAGGGATTCCAGGGTAACTAAACCAGGTGTGATCACGTGTATTGTAGACATCTTAAGTTCAATAAGATGAACCTTACCCTCAAGATCTTTTCAGCTTTGTCAAGATTATGTCACGACTAGCCTCATTTTCTGAAACTGTCTAGAGATTTTGGAAGTCTCTGCTGAAAGTCCAACTCGGACCATACACTGCCAAATGAGGTCACATTGTTGCTTTTCCAAGAAAAATCAAATGCACCTTAGTCATTTCTGGCTGATATTTGTCTAACCTATTTTTAAAAATCTGAAATACTGAAGACTGCAACCTCTCCAGGTTTTACTAGAAGATTTATCTTAACATCTTGCCACAACTGAGTTCTAGAGCTTAATCTTGTGTTCACAATATGGAACAGAAAATATAAGTGTTTTTTTTGACTCAAATGCAGTAATTTTCTAGTAGCCACAGCCAAATGAAAAAAGCAACAGCATTTTGCAACAGACCTATATTAACCATACCTTTCTGAGGAAAAAAATAAGGCTTCTTTTTCAGCATCTTATTAATATAACTAAATGATACAAAATAAACCTTGAAACTCAGAATCAAATTGATTATGGAGACTTATTATGAGGAAGATCTAGTTTCTTTTGCTGATTTATGGACTTGTTTGCAAAACGCATAACAGACCTCGACTCCTTACATTTATTGACTATTTTCTTTTTGTTTTCTCTTTGTATATACGGTTGATACTCATTAATCTGGACTGCCGCAAAAGTAAGTGCCACCCTTGTATATGTGGCACTATCTGTTATCTGGAGATGTTTACTAAGAGTTGGAGAGTCATGTTCCAGCAAAGGTTAAGAAGTCAATGCCTCCCTCAGTTGCTGTCCTGGGAAATCCCAATAGCCATCAGGTCCTGGAATGTCCTTTTAAGACCAGTGTGGGTTAGATGGCTCAATGAATTAAATTTAATATCATTGATGGTTAGCAGAGATGCGTGAAATAAGCAAATGGAATAGATAAAACAATCAGCTCTTTCTTTCATCTGTCTGATAGTTTAGACACCTACACAGAGCTGCAAATCCTCATCTCCCCGCACGGCCAATGTCCTGAGGCAGCCACGATGCCCGAGTTAGACATACCTCCCAGTGCAAATGCATAATTTTCTCAACTGGGTCATATGAATAATAATAGAGACTGGTCTTTTTTTTCAATTTTATGTTCCTTTCAATCTGATGTTATTTCAGTGCTAAACGGCTGAGTTAGCTGGCATCCACCTAGCTCTGTAACTCCTTGCGTCAGAAGTGGAAATCAAACCATATGTGAGGGTTGTGCTTCCGAAACTTTAAGAGTCTGCCATTTGGCTTGGAGATTTTTGGTTCCTCTTGGTTCAGACTCAAGCTACAATTCCTATAAGTCCTGTGAATAGAAGAAAATTCCCTTCTCATTTCAATCCCATAAAATAAATTGCCTTCTCTTTTTTGTAAAGTTTTCTTCCACAAATGAGGTAAGGTTTGACTACATTTTTATTCTTTCCATGAGAAAGAATGGGCATTCTCCACTTCTTTTAGCTTGTCCTGAATTATTCATGACAAAGAAAGCAAACCTGTTAAAACAGAAAAGTGCAGCCTCTAAAGAATAAGAAAGTTGTCAACACTTAGGCCTTCACAAGCTCAGAGAAAGAGCTGATGCCTCACACGTTCATGGAAATGAAGATGTTAATGAAGAAACAGGGTAGGGAGTGAGAAAGAGCAACAAAGAATGTGGTTTCTGGGCCTTTATTTTGTAAATATTTGGACTCGTGCAAATTTGTTAATTGAGGCAATTGATTTTTGCCTGAAAATGGTAGCAATGTCTAATTCATTAAAGCCTAAAATAACATCCTTTGGGCTAAATGGGGTCATTTCATTTGTAACCTTTTAGTGAAGTATTAACAATTTGGAAGCATTTCGGTGCATATCTTAAAAAGTGCCACATTAACAGGAACGGGCCTGGAGAAAGAAAGAAAAAAAAAAAGAAGTTACAAACACTCACACACGCAGGCAAGCGCGCGCACACACACACTATACATGGCCTCCAGCCCCTGTCCTTCGTCTTCTGCAGCATTTTAAGGTCTGTGTTTAATATTGCCAAGCCTACTTGAGTGATAAATGCAACTGTATAAAAATTACTTATTACAAGCTGTCATGTTGCCTCACTCACATTGCAAGGCTAGAGGCACTGTATATAAAGCTAGAATCTCCACCTTGACAGCATCGGCAGTGCCGGCTTTAAAATAAAATGCTTTCAGTCATGAATACAAAACATAATTTACCTTTTCATAATACTTCAGTTTGGAAACACTTTGGAAAGCTCATGTTACCATCAAACCTTCACCTGAGCCGTGCCAGCAACCAGTTAATTCCGAGTTGTCAATTTACTTCAACGCTGCTTTCCATCACTTAGTCTTTGAAGAAACATTAAGCTGTTCAAATTGCCATCCCCGTAATTTTTTTTTTAAGTTATATTTATCCTCAATTCTTTGACGGTGAGTAGCTGACACAATAGGATTATTCCAAGCATTAAATTACAATGTGGGAGAGTGCCTGCTTGCTACATTTCTTTTTCAGAAGCCCCCTGACTTGCTGTGTGTTCACGGCGTCAAAAAACCTCCCGACTCCCATCCCCTGCTTTTTCTCCCCCCATTTTGCATAGAGTCCAGTTACACAATTCCCCTTGAATCGCTCCTCCCTTCCCACCGCTGGCCGAGATCAGAGGTTTAATTCCTTGCTGCGGTAGCCCAGCCATCCCTTTTCACCCGCATTAGTCCTGTACTGATGCTTAAACATAAAAGCTCACTGTAAGCTGTGGATGTCAGCGAGATTGAAATTGAAAGTGAAGGTTCCAGGGAGACTGGCCGGGTAACAACTGATGCGTTGTGACTGTTTTTATAGTTGGTCATGATGCATACAGTATGTGAAGTTCCCATCTGTACTGGTGTCTGCCCACCAGCCACCCTGCCACATTCGCAAAAGTGGCTCCAGCACCGAATGCAATAGGAACAGAACTGCAGATGCCTCCCTTTAGCCCAAATTTCTTTTGACAATGTTCACATCCAGTTAGGGCCCAAAGTGCCTGTACTTGTCAGGAGGGATAAGGAGTGAGGAAAATAGTCCCTTTTCGAAGGCGAAACAGAATTGCCAAAGGAAATATTTTCTCTTCTTCCCCCCCTCCTTTCCCTCTTCAGTTGCCCCCACCATTGCAAATCCTTATCCTCCCCCCTTCCCTCCTCCACAGACACAATGTCCAAAAAAAGAAAAAAAAAAAAAACAGAAAAAATAATTAGATTGGCATCTCTGATATAGGTCTACAACAACTGTCTTTTTTCTCTAGTGATTGGTGGAGAAAGGGAATGCAACTGGGAGAGGGGCAGGGAGGGAAGATTTTGGGTTTGCCGGTGCTGACTACAACAGCCCACAGAAGACGCGTCGTGCCCATGAGCTCTGGGATTCAGCTACAGGGGGATTCGCTGTCCCCCGTGGGCTGCTTAGCTATGTGACAGCAATGGGTGCATATTCCCTATGCTATCTGAAGCTATTTCGATTCCACCCATACAGATATCATTTGGCTAGAAACAAAATACGTTTCCTTTCACATTCTTATCCTTTTTTTTTTTCCTGGATTTTAATTTATTGATGGATCATTTAGTGAACAAAGGCGAGGATACTCTTGTGTTCATGACACAGAGTCAGAACTCAAAGGTTTTCTGGTTCTAATACGTGACGGCAGGTCTTCAGCTTGCTCGTGCCACAGGTCCGTGCCTCAGTTTCCACATCCGTAAAACAGCAGAATAATGCACAACTGTGTCAGCAGAGGGCTCTGAAGAAGGGTTCCTCATCCTTTATTGGGAGTATTCTGGTGACTGATGCATTAGCCAGCAGAGCAGGTTTCAGTAGACAAGCCATTCTAATACCTAGAAATTAATAAACGTTTCTAATCAAGCGAATGTTGACAGCTATGACATTGCCATTGCTCTCATCCTGCAAACTTCCCTCATCCTAACACTGTGCTCTCACCTGAGGATACCTGTAAAAGAACTTCCACCCACTAATTCCAGATCATTTTCAGAGATCCGTTCCAACCTAAATTTTTCCAGAAACAAAATCTTCAAGAGGATTTCTACTTCCGCAGAGCACTTGATCTTGAGGAAGGATGTTAGGGGGACATTTCCTGTTCACACTGGAGTGAAGGTGATTTGAAAAAGCTAGGCTCTTAATCTAGCATCTAAATAGTGGACCTTACTATTTAAAAAAACCCTTCCCTAAATTAGGAACACAATTGTATCTGATGTGCTATTCAGGTATCTCCTCTTATCTTTTAAAAACAATTCAATAGGAATTAAATATTGATAAATAGACTCCTTTTAGAATTATCCATATATATTTAAGAACATTAGTAAATTTAGATTGTTTTCTGTAGTCTTTGGTTTTGAGCAGATATGGAAATTTAGTGGAATGAGGCATCCAAATGCCTTAAATATTTTTACACTAGAGAAATAATTTTTTTGGTTCTGGCAGGCATAATCAGCAAACTGGCTGAATTGAAATTAAAATAGATTAAAATAGCAACAAAGCCAAGGCCACTCTGGTTTCAGTTTTGGATTACTATATCACATTAAAAAACCCCCAAACAAAACAAAACAAAACCCACAAAACTTGTGTGGGAATCTTGGGCTGAATTTCAGTTGGTTGGCTGAAGTGATGATGACTTCCATGTTATTTCAGCCCTTCTTTGGGGTAGCTGCAGTGTAGCCTCTGGAATCTCTGGCACGTGGGACATCAAAGGACATGTTTATGGGCACTGCATGTTCTGAAAAAGTACTTAAAGCTCTGATGTTTAAGCAGAATATGCTCAGCTAGACTTTCTTTCACTGTTAGTTCCTGAGAACTCAGTTGTCTTTTCCTGGTTCTTTGGTAAGAATCGCAGTGCGGCACAAGGCAGCTGAGGGTTTACATCCAGGCGGTTGGCATAATGTAGCAACAAGACTGTAAACCTGGAAAATAGCCAGAGGGAATAAAAAAGGCAAGGAGTTCCCCCCAGCCACCCAAAAAATCCCTAAACAATCTTAAGATCTGCAAGACAGTTATGGAGAAACTGGCTTCCCAGGGAGTCCTGAAGCCCTGGACCCTGTTCCTGGAATAGCTGAATGTGCTTTCCCTAAATATTCTCCTCTCCACATTTGATCTGACCCATCTAGCCATTTCATAGGCCCAAAGAGGAAACAGAAAAGCTCAAGGAGGGCAGAAAACAGAAACTTGCAACAGTATCCAGGCTTCATGCCTTGCTGATTCCATATTTAGTCTCAACATCTGCAGGGATGCTCACCACAGATTTTTATTCCTCTTTGCAGAGCAGCCATCTGATGGGACGAGTACTGCTAATTTATCATCACGGGATTCAAAATGATATGAGACTACAGAATGGACTATGTATGAATTGGTATTACACACAAAAAAAAAAAAAAAGAAAAAAAAAGAAAAGAAAGAAAAGAAACAGTTTTATGGGATTAAAATAACTGAAATCTTACCTTCAGTCTAATAATTAACAAACAAGAGTTAAACCATCTGTTTCCAAAGTTTAATGTACCCAAATGCCATTTTAAGTATTTTTTGAGAGGGTATAAATACAGTACAGGCAAAGCCATGCCACTTTTATAAAACTAGCATCATATATGTTTCCTTTATTGGGACAACAGTCATTACAATGCTGAGACACTCTGGAATTTCATTGTGTGGAGGTGGCGGCATAGTCAGCTGAAATTATTTTTAGCTCCTCTGAAGCAGCTCGGTCATTGGCATTTGGGCAAGCTTTAATTAACAACTTTCCCTCTTTCTCTGCAGTTTGCTGAAGGGAAGGGTTGATGGCAAATAGAGCTGGAGATGATCACTGGCCGTTCTCTGAGATCTAATACACAACAAAAAGATAAATACTCAAGACCACTCCACTGCTTCTTACACATAAATAAAGTTTCAGAAGGGGACATGATCTTGTGTATAGAATTAAGACTCCAGCGACTCTTCCCTAGGCTTCCTATGCAATCTCAGGAAAGTAATCTAGGTCCAGCTATTTTCAAGTTCGAGATGTATTCTAAAATTGTTTACTGAGCTTCCTCCTATACACAGTGGAGAAGGCAGGAACCATGGGGTGGTAACAGAGGTGGATGGGAGGATCTGTTCTCTAGAGATACCTGTATCTGTCCACTTTAGGAGATGCTGGGTAAAGATCTTGGGGTGTACTCCAACAGTTACTTTAAGCCATCCCTGGAGGGAGCAGACACAGAAAAGAGTTGGCATGTCCCTGTTGCACTGTTCCCTCTGCCTGCCTTATGCCGGAGCAAGCTCTGCTGCAGACACTTCATGACATGGTCTCCTTTGATGAAAACCTGAAAAATAGTGTATTTATCCTGATCAGATTTCAGATGTGATTGCTGAGCATGAGTGCCAGCACAAGAGATGGGAGAGAGCTGGAACACCCAAACTTCCAGAGAGATTAAAGGAATGGCAGAACCTAGGTAGTTTTGCTCTACACCGTCAGCTTTTAGGTGGCTCGTGGCATGTGAGATGAATCCTACCTGTAGACTTAGTCTATGCTGGGCAGTGAAGTGCTGCCTTGGAGATCCTCAGATGAGCTCACCAAGGATCGGGAAGCAGTACTATATTACATTAAACATCTTGGTTCATTCCAGGAAATAAAGTAGCTGAAGTAATACTTATTTCAAGCTAAGGTTTGCTCAGGGCTCACTGTGTTTGATGCCTCACTGTCAGTGTGGTTGTATCCCTATTTTTCCTGACTTTTGTGCTGGCAGGCGAAACAGGGCTAGGGTACTTTCCCTGGCTCTGATGACACTTGCCATGGTCCAGCCATCCATACCTAAATCCTCTTACCCACTAAAATGGAGAGTCTGCATCCAAACTGCCCTTTAGAGTGTTATAAGCCAGCTCCTGGATAACAGCAGGGATTATTTTGGGACGGTGTTAGATGCCTTGGGCTAAAAACAAGTCAGTGGCCTATCTAACAGTTTGCCAATGTAAAAAAAAAAACACAAACCACCACCAACAACAAAAAATTCATAAGCTCCAACTCTAAATAACTGGACATCAAGCCAGAGTCACTCAACTAGTTACAAAGGTTTCCAGACCCTTCAGCAGAAATCAGCAGTGAAGTTTCACATTAGGACTATGCAAAAGCTCTTGTTACAGCACACAGCCAAGTAGTGTTTTGTTTCTTTAAGCTTTACTGGGAAATTTTAGGAGGAAATTAGAAGCTGATAACTACCAGGGAATTTTAGGAGGAAGGAAAATGAAAGCTGTGTTTGCACAGGTTTGTGCAGTTGGAAATAGCTGAGTTTCACATGCCTCTGGCTCTTAACATTGGATTCCAGCTATAGCAGTTTACTACTTTGTCTTTTGGATTAAGAATAGATGTAGGAACTTTTCCACTGACTGCACAAAAAGAAAATATAAATCCTTCTTCCGACACAGTCCCATTCTTTACCCTTTTTTAACTTCTTCCAGTGACACCTCATTGCTTTGGTGTGCCTCTTTAGGAAGGAAGAGTCCTCTGCTTTATTGGTAAGCAGAGCTGGGATTGTGTCTGACACATGAGCAGAACAGGGCAGAAAAAAACTGAAATGTGTGAAATTGCCTTCCGGCTCTGACCTGGAGGGACTGTCCGTAGAGCAAGAAGTCCACACGCACAATGTTCATTCATCTTCTGTGTTCGTTGTATGAAGACTGTCATCAGGAGCACCAGTCCCTACCAGCTGAGCGATGTGCCATTTATCTGCTTGGAATTGAGTCTAACAAGTCATTTTATGTAGTCTAGGCCATCAAATAAACATGTGGTGAAAACAAAGTTCAGACTCTATATCCTGGGTCAAATTTAAGCCAGCAACCTAAAGTAAAGCACTTGCTATCTCATTATAAATTCCTTTGAAGTCAAACAAGACCATTACAAGTCCCTTTGGCAGTCTCTTTGCTTTTAGAAGTATATTCTATTCTTATTCTGGGTGAATTTAGGCACATTTTAGGCCTTTGATATGAATCTATTAATCAGACCTGTCATACTGCATCGTCTTTTGGATCAAGGCTAGAAGTGTGAGCTTTTCCATTGACTGTACAAACGGAAATGTTGTTCCTTCTTATGACACAATCCTTTCTTCCCCTTTCTTAACTTCTTTGACATAAAAAACTTGTGAGCGATATCTCTTGCTTAGTCTTGCCTTTGAATCGGTTTACTTCTTCGACTGGCTGTACTGGATGACAGTGGGTAGCAGCCATTTCACATGAAGCTAGTTCTCTTTCTTCTCTTGCAATGAAGACTCAGAGTCTAAAACTGAAGAGTTTTTGAACTCAGTCTGTCTACCTTATTTCCCTTTTGTCTTCTCATAAAAGTGAATAAGAAATGACACGCTTTCTTGTGCTGCACAATCATTTTTATAGTATTTCTGTCCCGTACCACCACCCAGCACTTCTGTTCATTGTAGATGAAGTAGGATAACCCAGTCTACAGGTGACTGATGCTAACTGGTTTGAAAAACAATCTCATTATAGTCTGGCAATTATTTATTTTTTCATTATTCGTAGTTTATATTTGTTTTTCCAAACATCAAAGTAATGAAGGGGAAGATAATTTACAACATTTTTTTTTCCTCTTCAGAAAGCTTCACAGATGCTCAAACTATTAGCTAAATTGTTTAAAACCCATTATTGTGAAAGATACCCTTGCCTTGCCAGCAGATGAGGTGCATTTCTGCATTTTGGAACAGCAAAGCCAAAGAAAGACTTGACACAAAAGTGTTATTTTCCTACTTCCAGAGCTGAGTTTTGGGGATCTGAAAGAATGATTCTACCTTTACTAGACCTTAACTTGGTCCTGAGCAATGGATAAATGTCAGTCACTGGTAGCATCTCATTAACCTCATTGTTGTATACTTTGGTATGACAGCATGATTGAAGACAGGGATGACACACAGAAGATGCTTTTATTTTTCTTTTAAGGCACTTTTAATGCACTTTCATTTCTTAAAGCTCGTGGAGCTCATCTAAGTACAGGAATGTAAGATTGGTCATTTCTGAGTTGGAAACAAAGGTTCATCTAGCTGGACCCCAACTGGTCATATCCGAGCATGACTAGGGATGAATATCTTGGGGACAGCATAGCAATGGGGTTAGCATGCAATGAGCACAATATGTTGTCCCAGCCTCCAATGAATTTTGACTCTGGGCTGAACCTGGTTTGTAACATCATATTTCATAGCTCTCCATGAATTTCTCTTCCAGGAACTTCTTCACTCAACCCCTGTAGGCTTTTAGGATCCAAAGCACTCTGCAGCAAAACCAAAATATTCACTACTCAATTATATTCTGTGTGAAGAATTATCTCTGGTGGTAAAGATGTGCTGGTAAATTATGCTGTAGGTGATTGGGAGCGCTTCTGTGTATACACAAAGAAATATACTTCTCCACTGACCATCTCTTGGTTTGTAGTGAATTATCACTTCTTCCACATGGATGGATCAATGCCAGCCGTGTCCATTCCTCTCTCCCTTCCAGTTGCAATGCAGAGTAAAAAAGGAGGTGGGTGAATAGATTCATCCTGTGGATGCCTACCTGGACTATTCTGCTTCATGTATGAATTTCTACTTTATCCTGTTTTCTCTCAAGAAACATGGATTCACATATAGGACTCCTCCTTCACAAAGAACAGACAGACTTCATTTCTGTCAGATGTCTGTCTCCAAACCTATGTCAGGCAACAAAGGCTTTTCTTTTGGCTTTAGAAGGTCTTGAATAGGCTGTATATCCCAAATTCTAAAAGGGATTTTGAGGTTGACATTCTCAGCATTAGCGCACCATAAAATCAGTCTCCCAAGAATTCACCTTGCAGATTGAGGTGCCTACATTTCCTGTGCAGCAGCAGCTAATTCTGCTTACAGTCAGAAAACTTGGGAAAAGTTAAGTGCCTTAGGTAGGTACCCACTTAGTGGTAAAATATCTGAGCCAGCTCATTGGAAAAGCTGAGGGAAGTGGTTGGTATGAAACACTCTGTGCTTTGGTTTTGGGGAATTCGGAGAAATAGGTAACCAAGGCAAAAAACTTTATGTTGGTCATAAGCCTCTAAATCAAACCTTTGGGCATGGATAGTAAGAAAGAGCAGTGTTTTCACACCTGCCAGGAGAGGAGCTGCCAACACTCATCTTTTACATAATGGCCCCGTGGTTACAGCGTTGTCCTGGGAAGCTCAGAACTGGAGTTGCAGGGCAGTTTTAGCCTGAGAAAGGTTTAAACCTGCTCTTCCCATACCCCTGCAGCATGTTTTAAACAGATATATCTAAACCATGCAGCCTGGAGAGAACGAACCTCTACCCTTTCTGTCAAAGACAGGCCATGGGCAACCAGTTACAGAGCCACAAGGAAAGCAGATTTGAAGAAATGCTTATTGTGGTTTATCAGGTAAGAGTCTTAGCCAGGCAAGGGGGATAATGGATTCTGGGTTCTGCTTTTCCAAGCTGTTTGATACAGTCAGTATTCAGCAATTATTTGCTGAATGGTTAAGAAAATCCAAGCTGTTCTTTATTAAGCTGGCCCCCTCCTGAAGAAAAAGGTGTACCTGTAGTAAGGTCATCTGGCTGCTCAGCTAGCTGCTACCTAATGACTAAATACCTGCTAGAAGGAGCTGATATTTAACCAACTAATCATAACATGAGCAAAGTGATTCAAAAATGGTTCAAATCTACAATAAATCCACCTTTAGGATTGCTGGCATTACATCAAATCTCTTATGGCCACGGTGCAAATAGATGGGTAGATTTCAGACCTCACTTAAGGCATGTACTCTTCGGTGTCTATAGTGTCTATAGTGTACGTGGGCACATGACACTAATGTCTATGCTTATGTTCTAGTCAATGGAGATCTAGTCAATACAGCCCATGGAGCACAGGAAGCAATTCAGCTTATCCTTAAGTAGATTCTTATCTCAGGTCAGTTGAACCATTCTCCAGTCTCTCCTGACTGCACTGAGTAGATCTCCAACTCACTTATTTGATTTTTTTGGTGAATATCCTGCCACAATATCCACCTGATTAACAGCTTCTTCTAGTTGATTGCCCAAGTTATGAAAAGATTGAATCATCTTCCTGCCTAGAAGACAGAGTATTTGTTAGGATTTCCTGGATCAGTTCAGAGGGAGAAATGCATTTTCCAACAGACCTAAGTCTCAGGTTCCTTAGCTTTGGAGTGCTTCACTTCAGTGGCTTTTCTAATGCTCTTTTAATGTTTGTGTTCAAGCATGGATGGGCACTTATGCATGTGCATGTGGAATAGAACAGAATAGACATAAATCAGTTTTTTTTCCCTTGCAGGTCATAAGAAACGCTGTAAACACACAGTACTGTTGTAAAGGTTCACAGTTTGAGTTCCAGAAATATTGTGGGACATATTTCTAACAACATTTTTCCATACATGTTCCAAAGTATAACTCTGAACTGTAGCCATGGAACGTATCATGTGCTCATTTCCAAAGTTATCAATATTTTTTTTTTTGGCTTGTATGTAAGAAAAAGTTTGTGATACATGGGCATAAAAATATTACCTTTCCAGTTCCCCTCTTCCTGAAGTAAACTTACAATACAATGGATGATAAAACCGTGCATTTTGTTTCTTTTTCATTTTAATGCCTCTTGAAGTATTGTCATGAAGGCTAGACAGCACAGTTTGGAAAAAAAAAAAATCCAAAGGAAGGTAGAGTCCCTCACTGTGAACTTTTGCTTTTTGTTTGGCAAAAAATTATAAATTGAATCTGAAACAAAAAAAGTAAGATAAATATCAGTTTTGGCAGAAATTTGACAAAATCAGAAGCCTTACAACAAGGAAATAATTTATTTCATTACAAAGGGATGATACGATTCTCACAACAGCCTTTTTAAAATTAAGTATGGGCTCTGTAATGAACCCAACATCAATGAATATCTTTAAAATTTCAAACTCGCTTCTGTTTTCGTATCACCTACGACCATATTCACAATTGTCTACCATACCAGAGTCTACCATAACTGAACACAACAAATGCAGGAATGGAATGGAATGGAATGGAATGGAATGGAATGGAATGGAATGGAAAAGAAGAGAAGAGAAGAGAAGAGAAGAGAAGAGAAGAGAAGAGAAAAGAAAAAAAAAAGAAAAGAAAAGAAAAGAAAAAAAAGAAAAGAAAAGAAAGAAAAGAAAAGAAAAGAAAAGAAAAGAAAAGAAAAGAAAAGAAAAGAAAAGAAAAGAAAAGAAAAGAAAAGAAAAGAAAAGAAATGAAAAGAAGAGAAAAGAAGAGAAAAGAAAAGAAGAGAAAAGAGAAAAGAAAAGAAAAGAAAAGAAAAGAAAAGAAAAGAAAAGAAAAGAAAAGAAAGAAAAGAAGAGAAAAGAAGAGAAAAGAAAAGAAGAGAAAAGAGAAAAGAAGAGAAAAGAAAAGAAAAGAAAAGAAAAGAAAAGAAAAGAAAAGAAAAGAAAAGAAGAGAAAAGAGAAAAGAAAAGAGAAAGAAAGAAAGAAAATAGAAGAAGAGAGTTAAGTGCAGTAGGCCAGGTTTATAAATTCACCTTTTTTTGAAATGATCTTTTACAGGTAGTTGTCAATTTTTAAGAGAATTTTGGTTGAAATCTGTTGAAAAAATATACTTACATTCAGTTTGATTAAGCTGTAACTAGATAATTTAAGAGCAATCTAAAATGAATATTTATTTCAAACTGATACAGCATTGTTATTAGAGATTGTTACAAGATTCCAGTTGCAACAAACTGATTTTTTTTTAACCTTTTTAGTTTTTTTCATAGAAGGATAAATTTGGCATAATCTGTTGTTATTGTTGTTGGTATAATTATTATTGACAGCATATGATTTTTAATGACTGGTATCAAAGAATTGTGTCATGAATTAATCCGATGACAAAAATCTAAAGCTGCATACTTAAACCAACCGAAATTTCACAGAATCGCAGAGTGGTTGAGGTTGGAAGGGACCTCTGGAGGCTATCTGGTCCAACCCCCCTGCTCAGGTAGGGCCACCTGGAGCCAGTTGCCCATGACTGTGTCTAGACAGGTTTTAATATCTCTAAGGAGGGATACTCTGCAAGCTCCCTGGGCAAATTCACTCTGCTTTAAGAAATTTTGCCACTATAAGCATGCTGTTTAGCACAATAGGGTAAAAAGTAACTAAAATAGCAGTAGCAGCAAAGCTTGTGGGTAAAGTGTTAAAATAAAATGGCATAAAAAGAATCCTTTAACTAATGCAGCTACCTCTTTGTGGAGAAGGAATTGTTCAATCCATATCAGAGAAAGAAGTTTTTCGTTAGTACAGGTTGTGTCTTCTCTAATAAGGTTTGTCAATATAGTTAAACCACTGTAACCATGCTAAATGCAGACACAGTCCCAATTCAAATGGGAAAAGGTAGTCAGCTGCAAAGGAATTTCAGCACACAAGGACACCTTCCACAAGAAGAAACTTCTGGAGAGACGACTGGGTCTCCTTAGTCTCCTTGTTCTGGTCTATACAGAGCAAAGATGTTTTGATGTAGACAGAGTCACTATATGGAACCTGCATCTTCAAGTCACCAAACTCAGTATAGTGAAGGTCAGCGACAAAGGATCTTGCCAAAATGGTTCTTTTGCCTTCATTCTGCAATATTTTTTTGCACAACGGTTCCCACCCCCAAAGCAGCTTTAAGCCACCTTTTCAGTATTTTCGCATCAGTTTATGTATAGAGTATTTCTAAGAGGCAGAAAAGCCACTCCTGCTCAGTCTGAGGAGGGACAGGAAAATGTTATTGAAGTAAGCCCAATGGGATAAGCAAGGTAGCCTTGGTGGGATTTTTGTGTGTATAAGGATGTGCTTGAAAAAATATCAGTTGCTGCCTCCTTTTGCAATTCTGAGCATCCCAACGCGTCAGCCAGCCTTGGTGCTGCTGTTGCACCATCCGGACTGGGATACGAGCAGATGCAGGCTCTACAAACTGGGTAGCAGCACATCTCGTCGGCAGTGCTGAAGCTTACGGTGTCACAGCAAAGCAGAAGGGATGGGTTTCATGTCAGTTATGTCACATGCTCACAGGGATTTAGCAGCAGCAGAGAGAGCTGCTCTATTCTGAGTGCTAGCAGGACAGGTGACACAGCCACTAAAATGCTGTCATTTCTGTCACTAGCTGGCACTGCAGGCAACAGACACAACAGAGGCCAAGAATTAAATGGGCAAGGGAAAGGATCTTCCTTTCTGCAAGAGCCCTGCAGCCTTCTCCTTCCACAGGCCACGGCTGGGAGCACGGTGTGAAGGGTTCTCGCCAGGCAGCTGCCCCCCTGCCCCCTGGGTTTGCCTATTTGGCTATTTCGGGAGCCATCCTCTGTTATTTTACCCATTGTGTATATGAAAAAACAAGAGGCATAATCTAAGCATTACACAATTCTGAAGAAATGTTCCTTAAAAAGAATTATGGGGACAAACATCAGTAGTTTGATGAAAGGACAGATAGTTGTGTTGAGATCCTCTCTGAAATTGCAGGATCCTTTCACAGCCCATCTTCCTTCTGTGAAGCGCTCCCTGTTTATTGTTCTTGCACTTTGAGATTCAACTTTGAGGGTGTGAATCTTCACATCTGACTTTTGTCTCTCCAGTGTAGCTAGTCCCACCTGAGATAATCAACTCCCTTTGCAGTCAAAGAAAAGAAATTGATGATTGAGAGTCTGGATCCACCCATCCTAAAATATAACCTAAACCAGATCAGATCAGCTATGTATTTAAAGTCCCTGTTTTTCCATTGTTGCAGCTAGGGTTAAGCGCAGTTGCCTACACATGGCCATGTAGTGCAAGGTACACAAGTGGACCTCAGGTGGCCTTATCCTGTGTCACACCTGACAGCTTCATTTCTTGGATAGTCTAAGACATTTTAACAGCAATCAACATCCAAGCATCAGAAAGGGATGAAACACTTTGTAGAGTCTAGTGAGTTACTTGGCTAGCTAAATGTAGGTATCTAAATACCTCTCCAGCTATTTCTTTCCTTTGATTGTATTGACTGGAGTATGGGTCAGTGACAAAAATATAAGTGTCTGATGCCATTTGAGAAGCCCTTGGCTACCCTACCTGGCCTCCAGCTGTAAGTCCCATGTCATATCCGCCAACAGATTTCTTCGATACCATGGACAGTCACAAATGGCACTAGACACATATGTTTTAGTAACTGAATCAACATATTAGATTCAGACACTTGGATCTGAACCCAATCCATAAAGTTAGCTGAGAAGAATGGCATCCTAATTTCTTTCATGAAGGCTTACCACAATGAAATATCTAAGTAACATGTCATGGAGGTGGTCTAACTTGTGATGAAGTAGATGGTGATAACGATAGATGCAAAACATAATTTAAAATACATTGACTTAAGATCCTGGAATATTGTAACTTGTTGGAGAATTGTGAGACATTTGGAACTATAATTGATGCTAAATCATGTTTTATTTCTCTTCATTTTTTTAAAAAAAAAATAATTCTGTAGTGTGATATCAGATCAAGCTTTCAAACTTTTTTAAAAAACCTACAAAATTACCAAAAATTATGTTTCCTGAAAGGGATGGAGTTGCCTGATCTTTTCAGTAAAGATCTCAAGGTTCACCAAAACACCTGAGTGTTGAGAAAGCCAGTTGAGAAAAATTGGTTGTATGTAATTAGGCACTTGTGAATGAAATATGATGACTTCTAGTGCTTTTCAGAGCTTTCTATCAAATGGTAAACCTCAAATGGATCCTTTTCCAGATAAAACCCCTGAGAGTCCATACCCACAAAGCCACCCCTGTTTGTAAAACTTCTGATTTTTCCCTGGTTCTTTTCTCTTTCTGCATGAAGAAAGGAGGAATGTGCTTTTTTCCTAGCAGCTCTAGAACTTTGGGATTTTACAAGAAACTGTATTACCTGATACAATTAATTTTAGGTTTCCCTTCAAGTGTTAGATTTTTCGGTGAGTCTGAAATTTTCTGAGGAAAGTGTACATCATTGCTAAAATACAAAAGGTCAGATCTGTCCCTGATCTTTCAGCGCTGCATAACCAAGCTTTTGAATACTGATCTACCTTTTAGTCACACAAGGCCCTGAAAAACCAATGCTTTTCAGTCACAATTGGGAATCAATAAAAAATGTATATTGAAAAAGCACAAACAAATCACACCTGTCATGAACAACTTCTCTTAGGTTAGCCAATGTGACGCCCATCTACAAGGAGGGCCGGAAGAAGGATCTGGAAAACTACAGGCCTGTCAGTTTGATCCTGGTGCTGGGGAAGGTTGTGGAGCAGATCATCTTGAGTGCCATCACACGGCATGTACAGGACAACCAGGTGATCAGGCCCAGTCAGCAGAGGTTCATGAAAGACAGGTCCTGCTTGACCAACCTGATCTCCTTCTATGACAAGATGACCCACTTAGTGGATGAGGGAAAGGCCGCGCATGTTGTTTACCTAGACTACCTAGGTTGTCTACCTAGCAGCTGAGGGAACTGGGGTTGTTTAGTCTGGAGAAAAGGAGGCTGAGGGGATACCTGATCGCTCTCTACAACTACCTGAAAGGAGGCTGTAGCCAGGTCGGGGCTGGTCTCTTCTCCCACGTAACAAGTGATAGGACAAGAGGAAATGGCCTCAAGTTGTGCCAGCGGAGGTTTAGATTGGAGATTAGGAAAAAATTCTTCACCAAAAGTGTTGTCAATCATTGGAACAGGCTGCCCAGGGAAGTGGTTGAGTCGCCATCCCTGGAAGTATTTAAAAAATGTGTAGATGTGGTGCTTGGGGATATGATTTAGTGGTGGACTTGACACTGTTAAGTTAACGGTTGGACTTGATGATCTTAAAGGTCTTTTCCAAACTAAATGATTCTATGATTCTTTAAAAGACAATTGCAGTGAAGGTGTACACTTGAGGGGGTAGGAAGGAGAAGAAACCGAATGAATGGAGTTATTCACAGTACCTGAAGTAAAGCTGCTGTCTCGAGTCAGAGCTAAGATGGTTCTCTAACATCCTTTAGTCAATATATACCACTCCAAAGGAAGATTCAAAACAGGACTGTAATGTAGGAGCTTTGAGTCAACTCTGGAAGGGTTTCTTTCTCTTCACTGATTATATAAGGAGCCAAAGAGAACAGTGTTTTGATTTTGTCACCTAAGGGCCACCTAACCTACACACTTCCGACATTTTGGATTTTGATGTCTAGACAGATTCAGTTCATGTGAGCTGACACTCCGTAGTGTAAATCTCTCTATTCATGTTCATCCTCTAGACATCCTCTATAATGAGTGGACAGAAAAAGTAATTTCTGGGAATGGTTTAGCCAGTTTGAGAACCTCATCTTTAGTTGATATAAACTGTAAAATCAATTTATCTATATCTATTTCTAAGCAACTTCTGCCTCAGCCCAGTCTGAGTGTCTTTAAAGATTGGCCTCCTGACTGTAGACATTTCCCTTATGGTTAAATAAGAAATTCTAGTCCTAGAAATTCTCTTCAAAATGCAGTTTGTTCTCATGAAATCTTTCAGATTTTCTTCAGCTTAACCTAGGAAAACAATGAGGAATTACAGTGTGGAGGAAGATGGAAATGATGTAAGGAGTTTCTAGATTCCAAAATCATATTGTTTTTCCAATAAATTATTTTCTCCAGCCAGGTTATGCCAAACTGTAGCCACAGCATCAGTCTGTTTATCTTGGATGCAGCATGACTTTGCTATAACTACTTTCCCCTGTCCAATTTTTCAGCTGATACACAAAATTGTCTGATCAGAGAGAAATTCAGACAGTATAACTCCAGAATTGTTTTTGCTCCTTTCTCCTTTTTCTCTTTCTCTCATCGGAGTATGTGTCATACTTTTATACCAATGTTTTCATATGGGTATTTTTGTTCACCGGCTCAGATCCAAACTATAGGATGGACATAACAGCTGGCAAAACATAGCTGGAATACCCTGTGTAGGAGATCCAACTCATCCTGGTCAGTCTGATTCCTGAGAAAAGAAGTCTCAGCTTCTTTGCCAGCTTCTACCTGTTGGAATTGTAGGATGTCACTGTCTTCTGCCTTGAAAAGAAACTGAGTGACTGTAATAAACCGATATGTTTTCCTGGAAATCAAGCCACCATTCACTCTGAAATTAAGAAAACCAGAGTTTCCTGATTCCAGGCAATAGAAAAAACAGCTGGTTTGGCATTGCTTCTGTAATATTGGCAAGCCTGTTCTACAGGCTGTTTGCACCTACCATCAATAAAAAGCTAAGTGAAACTGCAAGCCATCTGTCTCTGGTGTGACTCTGAACACTGTAGAACATCTCTTCAGTGATGGTAACCATTAGGCATCCCCTTAATCTTTGGGGGAGATGCTCCATCTGGGTGCAAGGTGCAAGTTTTCTCCAGTCGTACTTGTAGATTGCACAGAACAGAAGTTGTAAACACAAACATTTTACTGTCACAGATATTTTAAGACCTTGGAGGGAGGAGACAATCCTGAAAGTTCCTCTTTAACTAGTTTCCTTGAATCCTGAAACACATGCCACTGTGCCTTCTGTTCCCACATGACACCTGCAATCAGAAAGTTCTCAATACAAATATGTCCATCATTTTCTGTTACAATTGTCTTCTGGGAAACTGCCAGACTTAAAGAAATTGTTTAGACTCCCACGAGAGAGATGGGAGTCGTAATGAGAGATGAACTTGGTAACAGTAGGTTTCTGTGTTTATTTAAACAAACTAGTTATCTTGAATGAATGAAAAGGCTACAAAGAACTGCCCAATATGGGCCCTCACATTTTAACAACAGTTCATTTTCCAGGTTTGTCTGGCCTGTGAATATTTTCGTAGAAACATGCAGTGATGCCATGATGAGAATTTGACTTCAGAGAAGCCAGGACACTAACTTAATTTTTTAACAACTGGGCAAAGGAGATCACCAGACTACAGAGTAGTTTCTGCTTGGGATTTTGGTTTGTTGTTGCTGTATTTGATTTTCCTTCTTTAAAAAAAAAAAAAAAGAAATTTATGCTATCATGTCAACATTTTCTACAGACTATACATCTGAGAGAATTCTTCTTTGAAACCCTGGCACCAGTTGGTTGTGGAAACTTGGATCTTTCCCCCCCTCCTCTGTGCCACAAACCTGCAGATGCCAACTCTCGCATTTGCATCCATGACAAGTGTGCTGCCTTGCCAGCTTGTTTCACTGAAATTGGCTCCTGCTGGGAGGATCTGCTCACAAACTTGTTATGCTGGCACCTGACCATTTTTGGGTACTATCTTTAACACGGCACATCTGCTGTAGCCACACATACTCTTTAACTGACTCAAAGCACCACGTGATGGACTGTCCTGTTTTATGGAAGTTATCCAGCCTTGACACACTCTTGGGTACACAGCTCAGCAATTCCACAGTCTTGGTTACACTTGACAACCCAGGCTGACATTAGCAATCTTGTCTCACTTCCCCCCCCTTTCACGAGGAGTAATCACAGTTGCCTTCCTCATCCGTATGGCTAAAACACAAGGCTAAGTCATATGGTTGTCGAGTTTGAGACATATTGGGTCTGTTTGACAACTCCTTTTTTCAAGGCTCTCTAAATAGTGCAGAAAATTCCACTGCAATTAATTTTGAAAATGTTAAGTGTTTATTAACTGTGAAAGCTCTGAAAGGAAAGCAAAAATAAATGATTGTCAGGATTCCCTTTATTTAAGCTACTATAATTTCCTTAAAAATGGGAAAAAAAAAGATCAGTGGCTGTCAAAAGGCTGGGAGATCCTTTAATTTTACCCTTGATTGTATCTGATTTGTATTATGGGAATTTGGGAAGCTTGACCAATTTATATTCATTATTCTTTGACAAAGGGTCTTGATGGCAAGGATTATTGATGTTAAAATTGCTACCACTTCTTCAGCAAGCCTCAGAGTACTCAGCTCTAGAGGAGAGAGCAATAAGATGCTCATGTATTTCAATTAGACCGAGGTCAAGAGAAAAGATGAGGGATACTGAGTCCACCAGTGCTATAGAAACTTCTGACCCTGAGAGAGGTGACCAACAAGACAGCTGTTTAAACCATCCCCTATGTCTATGCTCCATCCAAATCACAGGTCCATCCAGATCTTGCCATAAAAATATGTACTGAAAATTTCAGTACTGATTAATTATGTACACTCTGAAAGAACTGAAAAAACACAAAGGTTGACAGGAATCTATTATCACAAAGTGAAGCACTTCCAAAAAAAAAAAAAAATTTAACTTCAATGGTGTTTGAAAAACTGCATGCTGTTGTTTTAAAAGGAGAGGCATTGGAGGTAGCATAATATATTTTTTTTATATATATGAATATAAAGTCACATACGTATTCATACACATACACACATGCTGATACCTGTGCCTACACTTCATTTACTGTACATCTACACATTTATATGTCAGGGCACATATGCTTATGGATATAAATATGTGATGTTTAGATAATGATACAACAGGATAAATGAAAAGCTGTATCACTGCTCATTTACGTGTCACCATTCCTTTCTACTCTGCCCTATAAACCTTTCCTCTTCTCTGCCTCCATGAATCTATTATAGTTCTCCAAATCCTTGTTTTACTTACTATTCATTACTTATTAGGAAAAAAAATCTAGCCACATAAAAATCTCTTCTCCCTTCTGTATGTGAATTTTTGGTCTCTGCAAGCCCTTGGAAAGAAAAATTGAGTCCTGAAACAGTTCTAAACATGGCAAAATCTTTACAATCAATTATCCTTCAGCCTTGCAGTGCAAGAAAGGGGAGAGTCACACTTTTTTTTTTTTTTCAGAGGTCCTTTGCACTTGTTTCCAATCCATGAAGAATGCAGTATATTTAATTTAAACCTTGGGCTATTTTTATGTTTCAAAAATCTGTCCTTGGCCCATATGTGAGAATTCAGTTTTGCTTCTTCTGTGCTCTCCACTCAATAAATAAAAGCAACCATGATGTGTTTGCAGTGCAAGGACATCAAAGGAAATGCATTACAAAAATTAATCCTGATTAAGTTAAATGGAAAAAAAAAATCTTTTTTTATATTTCTTTGCTTAATTTCCCCTAAATATTCATATGGCATATTCCTAACATCTTGATGTTAGGAGAAATGGAAAGGAAAGTGAAGTAGTGGATTATATCGCCTGATAAATAGGTGGTGGAATATCCACCACTGGAGGTTTTTGAGAGCAAGGTAGGTAAGTAGCTGTCAAAAGGGCTTAGATATGGTTGATCTGACATCTTGATCTCCTACTAAAGAGTAAAGCAGAGGACTTTGTGCAATCCTGTTCAGCTCCACCTCCTGCAGATTCCATGTAGGTAAAGTGGTGGTGGAGATAGATAGAAACTTTACATTCAGTTTCCACTGCGATTGCTTTATCAGGGCTTTGTCTCTCCTGGATTATCTAACACAGTGTGAAAAAGATCTTGAAGATGTTGTGATGATACACTCTCTCTCCATATGTATCAAAAAAGTGCTTGCATATAATGTGTCTCTGTGTCTTAGTAAACTATGTGCAACAGACATTATTTATACTTACATTCTCGTCTTAAAAGAAAATCAGATCAGCTACATTAAGTGCAAGAACAAACATAAATATTCTGAAACTATTGTTCAAGTGCAGTCATAATATTATGGGAGACACTGAAATCAGAAGGAGTTCAGATTTAACTTGGTGAACTCTGAAGTGACTTCTTACTTTGCAAGATGTTATTGACCTGTTGTTTTCTGATCATAGTTTGGGTCAATAGAACTATATTCATCCCACCCAACTTGAAGTACTTACTCAAGATCTTTGTCGCAACAGAAGCTGCTTCTGTAGTCAATACAGAGAGAGATAAGTATATTCATAGGATGACTTAGATCTTAGGTAGGTTGGCTGATTCTCCCGAGATACCTCTCTCTTTCTTCCCTGACTAGCTAATTGCCTTACAGGAGCTCAGATACTTTAGGTCATACAGGATAAATCTGCGCCACAATTCCTATAGGAGGAGTGAGAATCACATCTACAGGGAACTGTCTCGATGACAATATGAAAAGTAATTCCACCTCTGTGTCCATCCATCTACACTTTAGGCAGGAAGGACCTTGCAAGATGGACCTTGCAAGAAGGACTGCCTCCAGCTGTGTGACTGTCCAGCTGTGACAGTAATATAGAAGGAAAAGGGGTATTGACAGCCTTGTCCGAGGAAACAAGGCCTCAGAGCGTGTCTTTCCTTAATGTTCTTCATCATGGAATTCCCTACCTTTCATACTCAGATGGCAGACTCTCCCAAACCTCACATGAAATATTTTTGTGCACAAGCTGTGACATAGCATGGAAAGATCAAAGGCTGCTGTCTGACTGCTCATCTCTGCTACTGTTGAAAAAAATTTCCAGGTGCAGAAAATATCTTTAACCCTTTCTTCAACCTGTTTGTTAAAGAGGAAAGATTTCTCTCTTTCTTACATTGCTTTAATCCAGAGATTCAGTAGGTTGTGTGTGAGAAAGGTTTAGGGAAAGGGGGTTGGTAGTTACTATATTTCTTTTGCTTTAAAAGAAAAATGCTGGGGGAAGCAGCAAAAAGCAAGAGAGTAAATAGTGAATATCAGGCCAACCAACATCAAGCTTGTCAAATGCAAACAAGAATTATAGGTCTACTTCCATATCCTATCTATTTTTCTGTGTGTGCCTCTTCTGATCTCTTTACTATCTGTGCATATTACTAGCACAAAAATTCCCCAGTGTGGCATCACTACCCTGTTCTGCTGAGAAACACAGTGTACTATCATTCGTAGAAGTCATAGAAAATTGTGCTGGAAAAGTCTTTGACAGATCAACTGTACCATTCCCCGATCTAAGACAAGATCAGTGGCACTTAAAGAATTTGTCCACAGTTTTTCTAGTGAGCATGGTCGATGTCATCGCTCACATTAATGTCCATGTCAAGTATCCCAAAAGCTCTAGTGGCCTGCAATGTCTCAGAAGCTACTTATTTTGCCTTGAATGGGATATGTTAACAGCAAAGGCTTTGTTTTCAAAATATTTGTAACCACTTTATCCCTGAGTGGAATCAGAACCAGAGAGCTATCACTTTGCGATGCGGAGGCATCTTGTTCTGATGTTGCAGTCACTATGACTTGATACCCTACCTGGAGTACAGTATCCAGTTCTGGGGTCCCCGGTACAAGAAAAACATGGACCTGTTGGAGCAGGTCCAGAGGAGGGCCATGAAAACAGTCATAGGGCTGGAACACCTCCACTATGAAGAAAAACTGAGTGATTGTTCAGCCTTGAGAAGAGAAGGCTTCAGGCAGACCTTGTTGTGGCCTTTCAATATTGTGGCCTTAAAAGAGGCTTATAAGAAAGATTAAGAGACTCTTTATCTGTGTCTGGAGTGGCAGGAAAAGGAGCAACAGCTTTAAACAGAAAGCAGTTAGATTTAGATGGGACATAAGGAAGACATTTCTTACAGAGGTTGATGAGACATTGAAACAGGTTGCCCAGAAAAATGGTAGATGTCCCATCATTGGAAGTGTTCAAAGTCAGGTTGGATGGAGCTTTGGGCAACCTGATCTAGTGAAAGATGTCCCCCATGGCAGGGGAGTTGGACTAGCTGATCTTTAAAGGTCCCTTCCAACCCAAACTATTCTATGATTCTATGGTTCTCTGATACTTTATTCTAAAACGATCTGATTACATAATCCAATCCAAATAATTTGTAAAACTAGAATTGCATAATCCAATCTGAATAGTCTGTAGTACTAGGATTGCATTGTGAGCAGTAAAAAATCTTGCATGACTTCAGAGAAAGACCATCAGGAAATTCCAGGTTTGACATGCTGGACTTCACAAGAAGGAAGAGTGACGCTGTCTTGGAGATAATGTGCTTCAGTGACAATGTGAAGCTGTGAAATCCAGGACAGAGAATTAGTGTGACAAAAGAAACCTAAGTTTCCTTTCCATCTTTACAGCTATCTTCATGTATGACCCTGTAACGACTAATTTTCCCCTTTCTACCTATATTTCTTTTCCCACCATTTGCTTCATATCCTTGTTTACATAATACACCCTTTGAGGCAGTTCAAATCCTCCACAGGTTTCCTCTCTGCCTAGAACAAGTTACGTTCTCATCTGAGGCATATAGATGTTGATATCCAGGCATGGATTTATTACGAGGAATGAAGAGGACTTTTAAAAGTCTTGTCTTGCTATCTTTTCCGCATACCACAGGGTTGGGTGAGTGTGTCAAAGAAGCATGTTGGGGGAGGAATGTGGTGGAACTGGAGAGAAGCAGTAGTATTGCAACACATCTGTTGGCCAATTTCAGCCAAAATTTGACAGATGGGGTACAGATTGCAAGGATGTTACAGCCTTTGAGTTTTGTAAAATTAAGTGGCCAGACAAAGACATATCAGTAGTACCCCCTCTATCGACTAGGCTCGACGAAGTCTCAGTCATTAACAATAACCAGATAATCAACAGAAGAAAGATTGCATTTTGCAACCATTCACAAGCCTGAATTAGAGCTTGCAGTAGAAAGCAATTACATTGGACAGTAGGTCAGACCTTGAATTTGGGACACACAAATATTTCCAAATTCAGGAAAGAAAGGGTGAAATCAGCTCCTTGATAACAAGCACAAGAAAAAACAGATCTTGGGTTGGTGTCTTGAAGCAGAAACCTGGTACTCCTGAATTCCAGAGCCCTACCCAATTATAACTGTGATATATCTGTGTCTAAAGGACTGTAGCCCCCCCTTTCTAGCTATTTAAATAGAATTGCTTCTTTATCCTGTATTTGTAGATCTGGTTCTGCACTCACAAAAAAGACTGCATGAGTCAACTGGTGGGAATTTTTCATTTGTGCTAAAACAGCACTTTTCTTTCCTTTAACACTAATAGCTCAGGCCCTGTGTCTCTCATTTCATAACCCAAAGGTATGGAAGCCCTACTTGCATTATGCTCCGTCAGCTGTGTCACAAAAATACTGATTTAATGCTTTATTTTTCCCTCTTCTGCATGTTTCCAATAATGTCTGGATAAGAACTGCTACAGGTGCCCTCCCATATTTAAATTTTCCTCTTCTCAAGAAAGTACATGCTCCTTCAAGAGCAGATAGGCTCAAGGAAAAAAAAACGAGAGACAGAAAAAGAACTATTCAGGCCTCCTCTCTTTTACAAATGATTGTGATAATAAAGAAGAAATGCTGAAGCTCTCAGTTTAGAGTTGTTCTGTAGGATCCTAATTTGGGAAAGCAGTATTTGCTTTCTCTCTTGTAAAAAAGGTTATTGCTCCATCCCTCACACCTGCAGGAGGGCAGAAAAGGGATTAAGAGGAGAGGTCCCATCAGACTTGTCAGGATGAAAACAGTACCAGCCATTGATTTTGCAAGTCCACCATTTTCTCATCTAGCTGTGTTGTCTATGTACTCATTGGGCAAAGGGCTTTTTACTGGAGCTGTCTAGTCCCTCAGGGATCTACCACTGAAAAAAACTTAGAGAATACAGCATTTTGGAAATGGAATATAGGCCACAAGACAAATCTTAGTTGATCCAGATTATGGTTTATTTCTTTGGCCAGGGACATAAGCTCAGGGGGGAAAAAAAAAAAAAAGGAAGAAGAGTTATTTGGCTCACTACATGCTACTACTAATACTTATCTGAAGGGCAGAAGACAAATTATACCTTTCTCATATAACAGTAATACTTTGCCAATCATGTACCTCCCCAAAATGTAGGGGTTTTGTTCCGAAATGTGCTTTTCCTTTCTCCTGATGGAGATCCTTTTAGAAACGGGATTAAAGGCGAGGGCATTCAGTAGTTAATTTGTTTCTTGAATCCTCTGGCAACTCTACACACACACACACACACACAAAAAAAAAAAATAAATCCTGGTTTTCATTTGCAGAGAGAATTATTCCCATCAGCTACCAACTTGATCATCATCCCTTCCGAGTACACCAACATGTGTCATCTGTCTCAAGATCACATGAATCACTCCTTTCTTTTCACAGCTACATATCTTTCCTAAGGTAATAATCACAGTTATTTAATGTTTCTAAACAATATCAAACTTTAATAACATATATTTTAGTATCTGGAAACAACACAAAGGAGTCTGTATCACATACGTCTCTAGCTGTTTGGTGGTAAAAGGTGCTGGTGGTTGATAGCCATAGCTTGAGAACTAATGCAGAGATAAACAAAGTCAGTGCTGATTGCCTCTGGGCTTTCTAAGTAAGAAGCGTCTGGTGACTCATGGTGGAGAACAAGAGAGTACAGGAAACAGACATGGAGAATTTCCTGAGAAAGCAAAGAGAGGGGTGCTATTAAAACTACCCGTTAATGTCAGATTGTTGAACATGTCTGAAACATTCACTGAAAAACAGGAGAAGCAGCATGATAGAAAACCTTTTCGCTACCGTGGTCAAGGCCATTAAGGGCATATGAGAAGAGATACTCGTCCACTGACCTGTGGTCATGAAGAAGGTGCCCTACCCCTGAAGTGTCTTCTTGGACTAGAGCACCTGATAGCCTAAATAGTTCTGTTTTCTTACTGAGATAGTTAATTCTCTATGTAACATTTGCCATGAACAGAAATCCTTTGTGCATTTCACTGACTTTACTCAGGTTAACCCTATCTACCACTTGCCCCCTGAAGTCAATATAATATGACATGTCCTGAAAATATATAGTAATTATAGAGTCTTTGATTTGACACTTTTGAGGAAAAAAATGTAAATAAAAATAGTTTCTCTTACTACCATAGGTGTCTTTGAAACATAAATTAGAATTTCTTGTCCTAATTTGCCGTTGACAAGTCTTAGAGGCAGAGTTAAGACAAAATTCTTGAGCCAGCAAACTTGCTTCTACAAGTACAAAGGAATTTAAAGAGTGGCCTCGGGAAGAAATGGATGTAGCTGTCAGTCACATGAAAGAATTTAGAAACAGAATGCAATGCTTTGTCAAATGGTGGGATTCAAATGTAACGGCATGTCGTTGACCCTGGTGCTCAGCAACACATATTTCAAATCCCTGAAGATTAATAGGGAAGATGGTTACAGCTCTCACAACAGCTGCTGGAAAGTGTTCCTATCTCACGTTTTAATTACATGTATTTATACAGTAAAGAAGTCCTAAACGCAATATAGCCTGTAGTATGCAACAATTTTGAACATTTATGATATTCAGGCAATTAAGAGTCTAAACTTTCAAATGTTTCCAGATGGCACACTGATTAACAATTGTGTGAATTTAATATTTGTTTAAATGCGCCGCTCTGTAAAATATTTCTTAATAGTATACGAATGCTTTGCAATGAATCTAGGCACAACTTTTCTTCAAGCACAACTTGCCTCATTGCCTGAAGAAGTGGAAATCTCATTAGCTGATTATATAGACCAAAAGCAGTAGCAGAGCAGTGGTAAGAGATGAAAAAGACGAAAAAGAAGCCAAGCTATTTCTAAACTAATGAATGTTTCTCCTTTCTCTTTAGACGCAGGTCCCACGGTATTCATGCAAGCCTCTTACAGCATCAGTCTCACAGTCCTTGCAAGTGAACCTACTAGTAAGGACATTTCCTTGGGGCTAACAGCATTATGAATGTTGACATCAGTTGCATACAGTAAATTGAAAGTGAGGATCTACAGTACAGTTTTGCCTTTTAAGAAAGCACCTAACCTTTAGTGCTTTCAATGGCATTGAACCACTTAAATTCCTTAAATAATCTGTCTACAGCTTCTTTTGATATTTCCAAGCCTTCTACATTTGTACTATTTTTTCTGTTGAAAATTTGAACCAATGCAATCCTTCACCCTCCACTAAAATATTTATTTTTAGGTGAGATTTATTCTAGCAGAGAGAGGCCTATTGATGATGATGGCAAGCATCAGCTACGCAGCTAGAGCTTTCAGAAATTTTTGTAGGAGTTTATTGTTGTAAGTCTACTTAGTTCATATATTTGATTCTAATACTAGGGTTTGAAAGAAAAGGATCAGCCTGAAAATGCAATATCAGAAGCCTTGTAAATCTTCTACTCTAAAACCTGAAAATGGAAAAACCTGGAACTATATATAATCTTTAAAAATCTGGTTTCTGCCACATTCAGGAGAAACTGTTCCCTCATTTTATGCAATACTTGTAATACATGCAAGTCACAGAAAACAAGATTTATCTCACCTGCCATCTGAGATCTGCAAGCTAATCATCTCAGTCCAGAACTGGGTGATGCAGTAACTTCCTTTGATAGTCAATGGAGAAAATTACATGTCTCCAAGGCCAGATTCTTTCCCCATCTTCTAGACCCTGGGAGGAGATGAATTGCTTTCTGAAAACACCTCTTGTTCTCCACTGTTTGGAAAAGGAGCCTGGTATGACTACTTTAGATGTAGGTATCTAACTTCTAGGGGCTTAAAGGAGGTGAGATGAATCTCAATAACAATGGACATACTTTAACCTAAATTTCAAAATAAATATTATAAATTTCAAAACTAACTCTTTCTTTTTGTGTGTCAGGGTCAGCAGTGATTAGGGAAAAAAAAAAAAAAAAGGAAACATCCACATTTTGGCAGAAGTAATCCAGCTCTCATGCCTGACTTACAACCTTAATAAAACTATTTCAATATAACTTCTTTCTGAGGTACAATTTAAACTATTAGCTATGCCTTTTCTTTTTCTTTTCCTCTGTTCCTTTTTCCCTTGGGTTACTTAAGCAGGTTGCAAAGCTGGCAACATTCACGTTGGAGCAGTTTTTGAAATTCCACATAATCTTCTGGTTTTGAAATTAAGCAAAAGGAGATGATTCATCCCTAAACCTGTAAGGAAAGAGAATGAAACCTTAAAAATTAAAATAGCAAACTGAAATTGTGTGAAATTATTTTAATAGATCCAGGAGAAACAATGGAAACCTACCCCTAGGCACTGGTTCCCGGACACCTGTAAAGGAAATTTATGAAGTAGATTATGTGGTGTGTTGGGTGTGATTTTGAGGACTATGTTCCTAGCTCAGAAGCAAGAACAGACCATCTCATCATTTGCTTCCAAGTAGGAAAAATACACAATAGGAAAAAGTATGAGAAGCAGCCAAAGGAAGATAATCTATGAATGATGACGCAAAGAGAGAGTACTGTGTTTTCCTTTTGTTTAACAGTGGCTTAATGGAACAGGATGGAGTTGAGAACAGCTAATCGATTTACAGCATAGAGCCTGGACATTGTACGTGGCTTTGCAATTTCCCTGACACCTTGGGTAAGCCACTTGGCTATCCTGTTTTCTTTTCAACCGTCTTGACCGCTTGGGTTGCAAACACAATTGATGGAGACAAGATATTTTCTTTTTCTATTTCTTTGACCACAGTCTTGCACAAGGGTGTAACTGATAAAAATGCCTAACATACCTGTGATGCCATATGGTAGGCTCTGTTTTGTGGCAGAATGGAACTCTTAAAGACCAATTTACTTTCTTCTTGACTGGGATTGCATTGACCTAAGTGAAAGTTAAAAAAAAAATTGTAGGAATTTTGCTCATTGAATCATTGTGTTAAGGTAGTATTAAATGAGTGAGGAATTTTACCTGCTTTGTTATTCTTCCACAAATTGTGCATCTGCTTTCCTCCTATATTTTTATTTTTTTAAATGTCAGTGGATACTGATTTTGTTTCTCTCATTGTTATGACACAAGTGAGGGGTTGGTTTTTTTCAGCAGCACTCATGAAGACAAAATTTTAAGGCCAGCATTAACTTGTCCAGAGTAGTTAGTGAAGGAGAAAGGAGAGAATGAAAAGGATGCTCTCCTCACCTTCAGAAGCAGACACAGCTGGTCTGTTATTTGACAGAGGGAAAACCTGTTCTGAGTAAAACCTCTCATATAACCATCAAGGCTTTACTGAGTCCTGTTAAAACTCCTTGATTTTTACAAAATCAATTTAAGGATAGCACTACTGAAAGAAAGAACACCACCAATTATATCTATTGCTATACAGCTATACAGTACAGCAAATCTCAGGGAAAAAAAAAAATTACATAAAGTTATATCTAGGAAGAAACAAACACTTTTTCAATGGAGCAATGTAATTAGCATAGGCTTCTATATCTGAATTCTAATGAATTCATTCCTATTTTTTAGTATTTTATCACCACTCCCTTTTCCAGATCCTTCATGTGATATATTAGTCTGTTTAGATTTGATAGGCAATAAAAACAGACCAGTCAGTCTGTTAGTTCTATAACCCTCTTGCATTTAAGAAACAATATAAATAGCATAAAGACAGAGGGAGAAATCAATGTGTCAATTATTTATATAGAAAAAAAATCTATCTAGTAAAATGAAATTGCTTAGTTCCTAAAGGGCAGAGATGAACTTTTTTGGCTGCTTATGCAGAAATGTTATAAATATTTAAATGTAAATACTAAAATCTTTACATGCATAAATAAACATGAGATTGATATTACACACACTACAGCAGCAAAATATGACAACTGCTGCTTCTTCAGGAAAATGGATATTTCCTGTGACTGAATTGAGAATAAACTCAAAGCTAATAAGGTACCTCACATACGCTTCGATTCCACTCTGCTTTTAAGCAAAAATTTCCCTTGGTTGGTCTTTTTAAAAAAGGTCTGAAGACCACTCTGAAACAATTATTTAGGACGAAACAAAACACAGGTTCCGATTTCTTTAAACACAGGATACTGGGCTCAGCATGAGAGAAGCTGAAGGAATTTTAAGAGCTAGTGACATAAAAGTTATCAGCTATTTTATCCATTATTATGGTCCTTATGACTCCAAGAATGAAGAGGTTAACTGTGCTGAAGGTTAGGTCAGTAGCCTTAGAGGTAGACCTTGTATGAAGAATGAAGTGGTGGTCCCCTGGCTTTCTCCTTGCCTCCCACCTTAGCTCTCAGACAGAGGACCCTCCCCTGACCCATGTCTCATGCGGTGGCAGAGGTGACGGTCACCCCCCCTTGCTGTGCCGCATGACCCAACTCACTGCTGCCTTCTGCTTTAAGCCATCATGAATCAGTTTATGGTCACCTGATTGTATGAGGTACACCTCAGCAGAAGGAGTCAGGTCCAAGCTCATTAGCACTATTTTACCAGGAGGTTTGTTTTTGAACTGTTGGTTGTGTGCATGTGATTAAATAAAACAAGTCATGGATCAGTTAGAGGTCAGTTCCATCCCGCAGGTAAGGAGAACACCCTGGCTTGTAGACACACGCCTATATTCTCTTTCCCTCCAGACAGGATGGCAGTGTCCAAACTCCCTGCTGGCAGTAGCCCACAGCATCTGCAAATCCCCTGGGCCATGCCCAGGCATAGTCTAGGAGAGTGCTAGCCAGTGCAAGCCAAAACCGTACAGGAAGAACAATTACATATTCTGGATAATTGGGCAATGGAGGTTGAGAACATGCTCTGTCTTTGATTTGTTTGTTGGTATAGATGTAGCCTTTGTTCCCAGTAGAGAGTTATGAGGTCTTGAAGAACTCCATGTTTACGAAAAGACTCTAGAGACAGGCTCTAAGAGTACAGGAAATTCTATGATTAGTCTCTTTTTCCCACAGATACATTTATTTAAGTCATTTCCCTTTACTAACATGAACTCATTTTGTGGTATATAACTTTTCTAGGCTCTTAATCCATGTAGCCATCTGTATAGTTTTGCCAACAGTATGCATGACTGTAAACATTGAGAATATAAAGATACTCCAAGAATGCTAAATAAGGAAGTTCAGGATTACCATGTAACATTAAAAATAACAGCGGCAACAAAACAAAATAAAGGCCTCGAAGAGGTCTTGAAATCACATCTCTATCTTTGGTGTTATTAAATACCAGAGTTCAAACGTGAGACCACCTGCCCAAGTGAGAGATGGAAAATGTTCAGGACTGTTGAGCACTCCACGGATTTTCACAGTGGCTCGGCAAAGAGCTATTTAGCACAGGTGTTTAATTACAACGCATCAGGGAAGCTCACGGCTTCCTACACTCCTTAGATTCACGCTTCCACCTGTGCAGTGGACTTATGTCAGCAAACAGGGCTGAAAAAGCAGGTACACTGCAACGCTTGCAGGTTCCCAAACTGCTCTGGGGCTTTTCCGACTTCATGTGAGCCAGCAAGCTCATTGAAAAAAAGCCACAGGTATACACCGCATGAGCACAGGCATAATGCTAGATTAGGAAATTCTCTGAAGTTACATTGTTTAGAATTGGAGGGTGGCTCATGACCAGTTTGGATCATGACACCATGTTGAGAGTTTCTGTCCAGAAGCCTAAGGAATGAGAGAATCAACTTAGAGAAAGCTGTCTGGAAAATTTCCAGTGCAAACATTTTTTCCTTCTGAAAATGCTGAGTTGTTGAGCACAGAATGTGTGGTGGAAACATTCTGATTTCAACTCATTCTAATCTGCCCAAAACATACAAGAAAAGAATGGAATGTCCTGGTAAACTAAAAATACTCCATTTCAACCTTTTTTGAGATGAGATACTCTGAATTTCTATTTTTAAAACATGTAATTAAATAAAAGTTTTTTCTAAGTCTAACTATAGCCCCTCAGGGTTACTAGAGTAAACCACTTTGCTCCTTATGAGTCCATTTCTCCATCATAAAAATTGTTCCCTTTTCATTTATTTATTTTTAAATCACATTCAAACAAAATTTAAAAACCTACTTCCTTCCTAGATTTGACCACCCATCTGAATGGGTGTAAGATCTCTAGTAGGAGAAGCAAAAGTACCTGATTAAGTATATTATGTAGCATAGGAATCTGATTACTTGTAGGTTCCAATTTCAGTTTAAAAATAGAAACTATTATTTTCAGACCCATACACAGAAAGCAGATACTCAGATTGGATTGATTCCAAGGTTCCTTACACAGTTTTGAATATCTTAGTCATAACACAGAACCTATTGGGTTGGTTCCTCCAACAAAAACAGCAACAACAACAACAACAATAAAAAGAATCCATAACTGTATGTTTTCAGAATAAGTTGACCAGCACAGTATCAATATGGTGTCAGCAAACGGTCCTCGGGTTTTGATCTCTGGAGTGGGATTTATCTCACCTAACTCACAAACATCAGGAAGGTCAGCCTACATCAGTCATCTAGACTCTTTTGACAGTTAAAGGAGAAAGACTGGATCCTTCAGAAGGTGATTCACTTCTGATGGGTGCCTATTTTGGGGCAAGGTGAACGGGCTATAAATGATTTATAGAGGGAGGCTCAATGACTTTGTTAGACTAGGTGCTTAATTTTAGTGGATGTATTGGGCTTACGTGGCAAGGTTTCGATGGTGAGGTATGTATGTGTGTGGGCTGTAGGAGCAGCCTCTGTGAGAAGATACCAGAAGCTACCCTCATGTCAGACAGAGACAGTTTCAGCCAGCTCCAAAATGGCCCCTCCGCTACCCAAAGCTGAGCCCATCAGTGACGCTGGTGGTGCCTCTGTGATAGCATTTTTAAGAAAGGGTAAAAAAATGTTGTGCAGCAGCTGTGAGAGAGGAGTGAGAAAAATGTGGGAGAAACAGCCCTGCAGACACCAAGGTCAGTGAAGAAGAAGGGGGAGGAGGGGCTCCAGGTGCCAGAGCAGAGGTTTCCCTGCAGCCCATGGATAAGACCATGGTGATGCAAGTTGTCCCCCTACAGCCCATGGACGACCGTGATGGAGCAGATATCCAATGTAGCCTGTGAAGGACTCTATGTTGTAGCAGGTAGATATACCCTGAAGGAAGCTGCAGCCCGTGGATAGGAGTCCATGCAAGAGCAGGTGTTCTTGTAGGACCTGCAGAACATGGGGAGCCAAGATGGAGCATTCTGTTCCTGAAGGACTATATCCCATGGAAAAAGATCCACGCTGGAACAGTTCTTGAAGAACTGCAGCCTGTGGGAAGGATCTGTATTGGAGAAGTTCATGAGGGACTGTCTCCTGTGGGAAAGATCCCATGCTGGAACAGAGAAACAGCGTGAGGAGGAAGGACTGGCAGAGACAAAGCGTTACGAATGGATCACAACCAGCATTCCCCATCTCCTCTGTGCTGCTCAGGGGAGAGAAGGCAGAGGAGTCAGGAGTGAAGATGAGACCAGGAAGACGTGGGGAAGTGGGGCAAAGGTGTTTTGTTTTTATTTCTCACCATCCTGTTATTAATTCGCAATAAATTAAATTAATCTTATCCAAGTTGAGTCTGTTTTACCCATGACAGTAATTAGTGAGTGATCTCCCTGTCCTTATCTCGACTCACAAGCTTTTCCACTGTATTTTGTCCTCCTGTCCTGCTGCAGAGGGGGAATGATAGAGTGGCTTGTTGGGCATCTGGTGGCTAGCCAAGGTTGACCCACCACAGTGGACTAAAGTTGGGTTCAGTTAGTCCCAGTGATATCTCTGGGAGGGTTTAATTTCCCATCTTAACTTCAGATGCTTAACCAGTCTAATGATGGAACGTTTATATCTGAGCTAGTGACCTCAGTTTCTGTTATAGTGGGTGGGGAGGAGCAGGCTCTTTCAAGGTGGAATCCATTGGGCTAAGACAAATTTCTTCTAAATATTTCCCTTTTTCCTTCTTCATCATAAAGTAAGGTTGGACAGTCAGATCCAATATGAATGTTTTTCTGAAGATTTCTGAAGTTAGACAAATACTGACCTTGCCAATAGTATTTTATACCCTGATTATAAAATGTCAAGGAATAGCATTTTATTTTCCTTACAAGTGGGTTCTGATGATCTTTTATATGACTGAGGTATTTGGACATAAGCTTCTGTACTCCACAGGAAAACAAATAATGAAGGCCTGCAATATCTCCCCATTACCTCAACCATCACTGAGGTTATGAAACAGTGCTGTTTTGCAATACTTTCAGGTTCGTTCTTATAGGAATGCAGATCTCCAGGCTAGGTCTTGAGACAGCTACTTAGCCCAATACCTAACTAGTGCTTAACCATTTTCTTTGGCATGACAGATGAAAACTGTGGGCTGGTGTACATTCCAGAAAGGTGAACTTCTTCTCATGAAACCTACCTGTTCTTAGGCAGACACAGTACAGCCTGGCACATCACTGTCAGGAATTTATCTTCCATTCAAACACACCTGGTCCCTTCTTTTTGTTTTCTAGAAAGGCTATTTATCAAAAAAGCCACCTGATTACTCAAAGAGCTGATGAGATTAGTTGAGATCAAATAAGAGTGATGTCCCAGCTTTTCCTGTTGGCTGGATTCACACCATAGAGACTTCCACAGAACGGTAGGGAATTTCAGAATTCTATCCCAGTTGTAGAAAGTGTGACACTTTAGGCTTTAAAGGCTTTCCAAAGTTATGATAATAATTTAAGCTTTAAGACAACTGGAACTTAGTTTGTAAGAATGTGAAATTTTGCAATATGAATCATAGAATCATAGAATGGTTTGCGTTGGAAGGGACCTTTAAAGATTAGCTAGTCCAGCCCCTCTGCCATGGGCAGGGACACCCTCCACTAGCCCAGGTTGCCCAAAGCCCCATCCAACCTGGCCTTGAACACTTCCAGGGATCCAGGGGCAGCCACAGCTTCTCTGGGCAACCTGTGCCAGTGACTCACTGCCCTTATTGTACAACGTTTCTTCCTTATGTCCAGTCTGAATCTACAGTTGATTTTAGCAGTGTGTCTTTATTTGAGAATGGAATGTTGTTTCAACACAATATGAGGGGTATTTAGAACCTTAATGCAAGTTTGAATCATCTAATCTCTCACTGGAATTGCTAAATCAGAATCTCAAAAAATTAGGAAGTTGGCTTTTGGTTTAACTCAGTCTTCCCAAGCCCAAATCTCATGTCTTGAAGATAACAGTCACAGAAGTCACAGCTGACTGTGATTTTAGTATAAATACTGAACATGAAATGGTTTACTTGCATTGTCATTTTCCTGACAACGTCCAGAAACCTGTTCTGATTCATACTAGAATTATGAGTTTTTCTATTGACTTCCATATACTGGTAATAAACAAAGGGTTTCTAAATGCAAGGGAACATGTATTTCTCAGCTCAAAGACATTCTTATTTAGTTACCAAAAAGGCAGCCCATTGATTCCAACCTTTTGACAAGGATTTTTCTTTTTATTCACTTTTGTCTAGAGCATATATTCTAATGTTTTTTTGCTCTAGCCTTTGAAAGCAGTTCCTTGATTTTGGCTGTTTTCTTGCCTGGTGTAGCACAGTCACTATAGTAATATTGGAAATCAGCATGGGATTCAGCTTCCTTGTTACTCAGCAGAGTAAGACAGGCATCTTTAAAGAGTAGCTCATCCTAATAACTCTCTGTACAGGGAACCTTGACATCTGACTTAGACCAGATGTTAACTAACGGAACACTAAAAATAAGTGTAATGAATCCCAGTAACAATATCTAATTCAAATCAGGACCAATTCTACTGGTTATTACAGCTACATATTGAAAAAAATTACCCTATGTTTACTCTTGAGAAGGATTACAATTTGGTCTTCAGGGTATTCCAATGTTCAGTATCAATAACACAATTGTGTAACTGTTTAGTCAGTGGCTTATAAGGACACATTTAGTATTTAGTAATTTAAAAAAAAAAGAAAGCAGTATTTCTTTTTTTATTGGAGAACCCCACTGTTAAACATCTCTCCAGCTAATGTTTAATAACTACCTTGCTTTATCTTGTACCAATCTTGACAATAATTAACCTGAAACAACTGCAGTTGTTTTTAATATAGGAACATGTTTACTTTGACAATTTTAATTTGCTTGTTAAATAAAGAGTAAACAGTTAAAATCCTGACACTCTCAAGTGAAGAAATGAAGAAATTCTATGTTTTTCTTTCTTTGGAGCCTACGGGCATCTTCCCTGACGTGGAGTCAGCACTAGCGGGCGAGGTTACAACATGCTGGGTTTGGCCAAGATGCAAACTGATCTCCCACAAAGATTTGGAGCAACTCTGAAGTAGCAACTAGCGTAAATTACATGGAGGTGTTTCATTTGACTCTGCAAATCAAAGGCTCCAACACGTGCTAGAGTTGTTCCTGAGGGGTATCATACAGCAGAGTTGTTGGTCATGGCCATGGGTAGGGTCCAGCCTTTTTAGACGAGAAGTCTGGGTTGTGTGGAGTGCTGGCACAGGCACGGAAGGATAGGAGGATGAGGGAGATAAACCACATAGCACTAGGATTTCAGCCTTGATATGTATATTAGAAACATAAGGGTCTTCAACTGCTAATTTCCTGGAAAATAGCAGATACCTACACCGGCTGGGCATAGCATTGACAGCTCCAGCTGGTGGCCTGCACAGCTACCACAGATCAGTCAATAACAGCCAAACAAACTAAGCCTGATTGCCACATTTCTTTATCATATTCTCTGCTATTAAAAAGCTGATGTCCTAAAACATTTTAAAAAGAAAAGAAAACTTAATGTATCATTGTTGAGATCTTAATTCTTTCCCAAATCCACAGCATGCTCCAGTTAGACTTAGAGCAGTTTTAGTTAATGAAGACATGAATTAAGAGCTGGAAAATAACATATTGTGCTGTATGTAAAATGAGGAAAATCATGCATAATGCTTCCCCTCATTTGTACGTATTACATTTGCGATTGTCAAAAACAGGATTAACTATCCCTCTTGGGTTGTGCATTCCAAAATGCTTAATCTATTCTCCCCTTGATACAACAGAGTAACTCCCATTCATACACAAGCATATTGAAAAAAAATAATCTACCCTTGTTTCCCATCTCTCATTAATTTCCTACTACTTTCCATTAGCACCCAAAATCACTGCTCTTCTCATTAGTGGAAAAATAATTCACACATATAAAGTACTGCATAATGAAAGCCAAATTGGGGGTGGGGGGTGGAGAAAGAAGCCTCGCTAAGTTTCAGAACACATAAATATGACAGTTAAATGTAGATTATTACCCGTCAGTTTCCTTGAGGGTCAGAAATTTCTGTCATTAATCCATGAAATTTCTTGACACGTGCTGAAAGGAGTGCGTGAAGAACAGGGAAGGGACTGGAGTGGTAACTGTCAGTGAATGATTCTTCTCTTCTACTTCTAGGCACTTGACTACTGGGGATTAGAAGGTTCATACCCTGGTATTCTTATATTGCCAATGGAAAGATGGAAAGAAGAGTTCCCATCTGTATTCTTGATGCTTCAATCTACATTCCTTGATGGCCTCAAGAAGTGCTTCTCTTATTCCTTCTCTATAAGGATCTTTGAGTGACTGACAAAGTAAACACCTCAGGGATCCCAATTCGGGTAGGATTAACCATGGCCTTAGAAGTAACAGACAGTTGACAAAAGAAATACACAGACTGGAGCAAGAGTTTCAAGAATCAGAAAGTCACAGATCTGTAATCACTTTTTAAAGACTCAGTTCTTCTCCTGAACTGAGATAATCTTAGCAAAAGAGAGACTGCAGTGAAACAGGTGCAGACTCCAATTCTAACTGATCCCAAAAAGCTGGTACAAATCCGGAGTAACCACTAACTAACTCCTGAGAGCTATCATGATGTCTGTGAGATACTTTTCCACACACACAAATGCTTTCTCCTTTTTTTCATGTACATATAGAAGCTTTACTTCCCTGAGATTTGCAATGTTTCCCCATTGTGTACCACTCAAACATGATCCTCTGTGATAACCTAATGTTGCCATTGCCAGATTTCCAGACTCTTTCCAAAGTGCATGAAAATTTACCTGCTCATTTTTGAATGATTTGCATTTGTCTGTGCAGCCTGAAAATTCAAAGATGAAATTGCCTGAAAAGAGCTTTTGGAAATCCATTGTGTGATTTACTGAATAATAGCCCTTGTTCTATTTTATTCCTTTCGCCAAGTGAATAGAGAGACATTAGGGTAACACTATAAATAGGTAACGTCATCACACATTTTGGATCACCCAAGCTGTTTAAGAAGGCTCAGACTTTTTCACCCAACTTTAGGCACTTAACTGAGAAGCTATCATCACCTTATCTTTCCTCTGTAGAGAGTGGAAAAAGATCGGTATGCTCAGGGGTGATTCTGGCCAGACTACAGTATGAATCTTTTTCCCTCCCTAGTTCTAGAGGACTTCTGTTTGGGTCTTAGTTGCCATAGCTTGGATAGTTAAATTCAGGTGAGATAATAGCAAGAAGATTAACAAACAAGAATGGATATTGACTATGGTTTTGCCGAAGCTAAATTAATGATGCTTAGAATTCTACATTTCATCGTAATGTTACAAATTCAAGGGAATTCAGATAAATTAATCTGTTTTTATCCTGCCTCTAGTTTTTTGTATTCCTATTCTCAGTACTCTGTTGCTAGCACAGGGAATGTAACGGCATTGGCTTAGAAAAGTGCAGGTTAAACATGCTTCTGTGCTTCATTCTTCATAAGCATAATATTTGACATTATCAAGCTCTCACCAGAAAAGCAGGTGTATATCAGTAGGTGGGCAGGTGTCCTATGGTCCTGTGATCCCACTTCCTTTAACTACATGAGAAGCTGGAATGAAAGTAAACATAGTATAGTATCAAAATGTACTTACTATCACCGTTAGAAAAAGAATTTTCAGCAGAAAGTATTTACGCATTCTGAATAATTTTTCCATTTTCACCGTCCACACTTTTTAAGCACTGTAACTTTGCTTTTTTATGTAAATAGGAATACTTTCAGACAAAATACTTTAAAAGAATAAATATATAAACATCTATGAGTCTTCCAAGTCAATTGTGAGTATTTCTGTGATATGTCAGCACCGTGGCTTTGTGGAATGCAACACACCAATATTAGTTGCATTGCCATGTGAAATGCAATAGTCACACTTTTGATTTATCTGATGATAATTCAAATTATCTCACTTTAACAGAGTCCTGATCTGTTAAAAACCTATGGAAAAATGTGAATCAGATACCAGATGTCCTGGTACAAAAGAATTTGATTTAATTTATGATATGGGAGATCGGAATCTAGCTTATTCGTAAAATCACATTGGGTTTTACATTATGTCATTGTCCAGAACAGCTCAGACCATCTACAGGCAGATATATTCTGCTAAACCTCAGAACGTGAACATTCTTAAATGTATGCATTTGTATAAAAACATACATTTATATTACATTAGAATGCATATTTGATGTTTTATTTATATTCTATACACATCATGACTATCCAGTTTATTAAGCAAATAAAATAGTGCCTATGGTAGTGCAAATTTTTATAGCTGTGTTTTCTTACTCTGCAAACTAATTTGCATATCTATATATCAGCAGCAAGTTAACAGGACTGGAGACACAGAAACTATGAGTGGACAAAAGACACCTTAAGAAGCTACAAACCAACAACCAGAAAAGCCTTTTAGCTGTAAGTCAGCAGACTTTTATGTCAAGCTTGGCTGACTAATTATTGCTTATAATTTGCATTAGGATTAATTAACTAATTAGAGAGGAATGTCTGAAGGCAAAGTTATGGCTCTGCTTGTCAAGCTGAGGACTTTAATTATTCTGATATTTTTAATTATAATCAGCTGCTGAATGAGTATTACATTGTCAGCTACTATAGCTGAAGCTGCAGCGGGTAGGGGAGCTGCAGGAATTGTGGGTATTGTACCACCACTTCACCTAGAACCACGGAAAGGTAATGCCAGCTACGCAAATATAATAGGAAAGCCTTCTGGCTTCAATACTCATTAAACACGTGTACACAGAACTATGCAAACTGTGACAGTTCAGGGTTACGTATCCTTTTAAGAGTAAGAGAGCAACTTTTCCTCAGGAACATTCCTGAGCCTATATTGTATTTTTTGTTTAAATCCCTTTTTGGTGAGCCTGAATTGTCTCTCGGTCCCTCGATACACATAGCTTGATGCATATTGCTTTGTGGAACTTAATGTACAAAGGGCAGTAAAGAAAGCACAGCCCAGAGCTGGGACAGAGAAAAAAGTCACCCTCTTGCTACCTTTGTGTAATTTAGAGAACCCCAAGACATCCCTGTTCCAATCAACAGAAGCTTTTAGTGCTGCAAGGATGAGAAGCCCTATCTATCGCAGGACAGGATTGTTTCTGAGATACAGCCTATCTGATTTGTTTGCCAAGACTTCTGTGATATCTTGGCTTAAGGGCTTGATCTCACAGCCCTGTCAGGAGTAAGTTCATTCAGCAATTTATTGAGGCCACTCCTTTCCTGAGTCTTTCAATGATAACCATCAGCACAGCATATGGATGCTTCATTATCCTCAACAGATATAATCTCACAATCCCTGCATCACTACTCACATTTTAAAAACAGGAACTGAGGAATAGATAAACCAAGGGCTGGAGTGGACTTCGGTACAAATCCTCTGGTTGTTGCTCTGCTGGAACTTAAGCCTCTAAATCTCAGAAGGTGGAATCCTGTCACCTGGTTTAGGTGCAAACTTTGACAGTGACTTTTTAAACATTTGGCCCATTCAGTACATTTTAAATAACCACCTACGTTCTCTGTACCGCTTCTGAAAAGAAGAAACTCGTCTGCCTAATGGTGATGCTTCCCTCTTCTTATTGACCAGGCACACCTACAGGGCAATCTAGCCTGACCTTCTTCTGCCAAGAGTATAAGGAATCAGTATGAAATATCGGGTGTTTTGGGGTGCAACTCATCTAATCCCCTTCAGGGGATGCAAGTACTAGTAGCTCCTATTTCTGCAATGGCGAAGAGGGAGATCTGAATCCAAGGTGCTACGTACCCTGAGGTGGATTAAGCTTGCGTCTTTCAGGCTGTGAGTACTTTAATTGCCGGGCTATGCAGTACCTTCTCTTAGGCACTGAGGAGGAGAGGGTACAAAATTAATTGAGTTATATAGCAAAAACCTTAGAGGAAGGCTAACTCAGGCTGGTAGTTAGGGTATTCAGCTGAGAAGGGGCCACAATTCTGACAAAACTGCCTAAAATGCTTGTGCCTTTTACATTAGACCTTCAAAGACCCTGGAGTGCTTCACGTTTCCCTAAGCTGAATGTCCTTGCTGTTTAAAAGACAGAAAGTATCACTTTCACATCATAGTCTAGCTGGTAGGTCACTTCCTGGCTATGTCCCATGTTTCAGGCACCTTCCAAAGAGACTTGAGTAAGATTCAGACATTGTTCTGCATAAGCCTAGGTTATGATGTCTGTCTCCAAAGCACACATTTCCAGCTATGTATGGGTTACTAAAGCAACCTGGAGCTTTCAGTGGAGCAGGGAGGCATTTAAACACATTTAGGACTCGGCAGTCCTGAAAAATAAACAAACTCTATCACTGTCCAGGGCTTAAGGCCTTTTGGCCTACAGCCTAATTTAGGCAGAACCGAAGGTGACACCAAATTTCTCTTTGCCAAGTCTTCTTAATGCCTTCTGCTCAACACACACAGAAATGAGTTCACTGGAGAGCAAGGAGGCCCACCTGCGCTCTAAATACAATATGGAGGTGCAGATCTGTCTCCACTGACTACAGAGGAACCCTAGCAGAATTTCATCCCAATCCAAGGCAGCTCAGTTAGATGGGATGAACCTACGTGCATTTATAAGCCGGATCAGGATTCACAAAATAGGCAATTCTATTGATCCAACTGCTTGTCACAGTCAGCGGGGGTAGGATTCACCTGACTTAACTTTAACCTTCTCCTTCCGGGCAATGACAAAAATCTCTTCTGACATTTCTAGCGCTTGATTCATTTTATATGACAAAAAATGATTGAAAGAGCAAAGAAGAATCACACCCATAGTCTATAGAGTGGAACAGGTTAAAAAATAGTTCTAAGTTTTTACTTAGGACATCTTCTGAGAGCTGAAAATCCCTTGGAATTAAAAATGCCTGAGAAAAAAGAAATGTAAGCAGGTAGATGAAATTTAGACAGCTACCTCCTAAGAAGATTGAAGTCCAAGATCACAGATCCCCAGTGACTGTCCAAACTCTGGGTTTTTTTGTTAATTTTATTTTCAGGAATGTCCACAGTGTAGAACTACAGTCTAATGATAAACTTTGGGTTGCAGTGGAATGCCAAATATGTGGAATAGGGTGCTGCATTACCTAAATGCAGATCTCGCAAGGTCACATTATAAATATCCAGAAGATTAAGGTCTTGAACCTAAGTCTTAGAAAACGAACTTGTAAGGCCTCCTAAATCCCACAATAATTATTTATGGACCATATTCCTCAAGGAAAAATACTCAAGTTCTCATGTGTTTGTAGCACCTTGCCTTAAAAATAATAATAAAGAACCCCACCAAAATTTACTTTGAATAGGCACAGAATATAAAGATGAACAAAACCTACTGGACTTGGCTGTTTTTTCTCGCTGTGTCCACGAAGTGGTTTCAAACTACAAGCTAGACTTTCTCTATGCTGCCCTCACAAGTTCATCCAGACCACTAAAATCAATGAGCAGGCCAAAAGAAAATATTGTATTTTTAAGGGAGGAAAGAAGTTCTGCCTGTTTACCTTGTGAAGCTACGAAAAGTGATCCCACAAACACTCATTTATTTTGACTCTCCGGTGTATAAGTTGTGACTTTATAGACTTGCTTGACCCAACATTGCTCTTAGTTCTTCCCAAGGGGAATTTTTAGCAGAGCTTCTTGAAGTTCATACTATTCTTAAAGAGAAAATATTTTGACTGTTCAGTTTTCTGTGACCCTGCATGTTCTGGTGGTGGTCTTGTGTGCCCCAGCAAAGAAGCAAGTAGATGAGAGAGGAATCGTGAAAGGAAGACTACCATTGGATCATGTGTTTGCCCATTATCTCACCCTTAGACAACAAAATTCAATCTTGTCCACTGTGTTTGGAAGCTTTGAGCCATCTCCACTGAAGAAAAATAATTGCTTATTTAGCCCTCTCCTTAATGATCATAAGCAAACAAATGAACTAAAAAAATAATAAATCACTCCAGTATTTTTATAATGGCAGTAAATGTGTAGCATTTCTATGTATTTTTGAACCGAAAAAAAGAAAAGACTAGTAGCATTTTTGGATCCATGTTCTTCTCTGAACACTGTGTAAAAGTAGTGTGCATGCATGGAAGAGCAAGATTTGACTCTGAAACAGCAGATTTCCATTTAAGAAATTAAAGGATAGCATCATGCTGGCAAGATATTTACTCATACCTCCAAAAAGCAGAATGTGTTATATTCCAAATGTATGCACATGTTTAAAAAGTTAATGTTTTAAGCTTTCTGCCTTCTAGCCAAGTATATCTAATCTAATTAGTGCTTTCCAGCCAAACATGGCCATAAGCAGGCCCAGAGTACAGACGACTCAAAAGACACAGCTCACCTCAGGCCTTTCCTGCTCCTGAGTCTATCCTAAGATTTTGAATGTACCTTGCAAAATACGACTTAGTCTTATGAGTTTGTTGCTGTTTAACTTCACATTGCTGCAAGTGAACTGAAAATGTCCAGACTTCCTCTCTTTGCTTTTGTATCAATTGTCCTGTACAAATATGAGCAAAAAGAGAACTGGATGTGTTAGCGTTGAGGCAATCCAAAACATTCGCTAGCACTGTTTGTCACTAAAGCATAAATTAAGAAATATTAAGATGGTATTTTGCAATTTATCCCCACTGTAGTAGCAGCTAAATGTATGTCTGCTCTTTGGCTCATAAGCTTTTAATCGTCCTGCTTCAGCAGTGTTAAAGACAATGCCATGAGACTAAGGCGGCTACATTATGCAACCATTTCTTAAGAACTAGATTCATTTTACTTTCTTTACTGTTAGAGTGGTGAGGCACTGGCACAGGTTTCACAGAGAGGTTGTAGATGCCCCATCCCTGGCAGTGTTCAAGGCCAGGTTGGATGGGGCTTTGGGCAACGTGGTCTAGTAGAGGGTGTCCCTGCCCGCAGCAGGGGGGTTGGAACTAGATGATCTTTGAGGACCCTTCCAACCCAAACCATTCTATGATTCTATGATTCTATGATTTTAAGTCAAGTCTAAACAAAGCTGTACCTCCTGGTTGCACTTTGGAGGTACCCTGGAGGGAAATATGGTATAAGACAAAGAGCTTGTATGTGACTGAAGAAACTGTGACTTTGAAGAAGTAACTAAGCACACCACAGACTTCTTTGCATGAATTTGAATTCTAATTCCCTTCCCACATAAGGTCACACTCCAAAAGAATAAGATGGCAACACTCAGTTTATCTAGTTACTTCTCTAGCTAGCTGTTTCAGTTTATAGTGGACCTTGTCACATGTATGCTCATCACCTACCAGTGTATCACCTCTTCTCAGTGGACCCCAGCAAACCTGTTGTGTCAGTCACAGAATCACAGAATGGTAGAGGTTGGAAGACCTCTGGAGATCATCTAGTCCAAGCCCCCTGCTAAAGCAGGATCACCTCGAGCAGGTCACACAGGATCACGTCCAGGTGGGTTTTGAATCTCTCCACAGAAGGAGACTCCACAGCCTCTCTGGGCAGCCTGTTCCAGTGCTTGGTCACCCTCAGAGTGAAGAAGTTTTTCCTCATATTCAGATGGAACTTCCCGTGTTCTAGTTTGTGCCTGTTGCCCCTTGTCCTGTCACTGGACACCATTGAGAAAAGTCTGGCCCTATCTTCTTGACATCCACCCTTTAGATATCTATAAGTGTTGATGAGATCCCCTCTCAGTCTTCTCTTCTCCAGACTAACCAGACCCAGCTCTCTCAGCCTTTCCTCATACCAGAGATGCTCCAGTCCCCTCATCATCCTTGTAGCCCTGAAATAACAGCAATAGCAGTACTATAAGTAAATGTTTATTCTAATCATGGAAATCTGTACAATGGATGAGCCATTAAAAAAAAAGTTTTCATCATAACATGAAAACTGTGAATCTCCCAGACAATGAAAGGAGAATCAGAACAAAGTGTTCAATTTTATCCCTGTTTCAGCTTCCTGTAACATCAGACAAACATAAAAACTCAAAGCTGCACACCAGCCAGTCCCTGAAAATATTTTTATTTGGGCATGAAAAGATTATTATGAAATAGAAAAACAAAAGAAATCTGGTCATTCATGGCTTAGAAAAGAAAGAGAAGGGATGGTTGGAAAAGGTGTAATTCACCTAATCTAACTCCAGACATCTTTAAGTGATTCACCCTTTTAGATATCTATTTTTGATATCGAGTTGCACACCAGCAGTTCCAATAGACTCCATAGATTGACTAGCTAAAATACAGCTATGTACACAGTAAACATATACAGTTATTTGGGGTAAGTACTCTTATGCCAAGAACCCCACTGAATATAATTTTGAGAACTAACTTTCAGACATATAGGTTTAGGTGAGGTAAATGACTCATCACAAGTCCTTTAAATGCGTACGCTGAAGATAAACTGGCTGTTGCTTCTCTGGGCAAGCTTAGTTCTCAAAAGCATAAAACATCAATACAGAGAAAGTAAAGGCATCATAGTTCTGCAGCTACAAAGAAAAAATTCTTCGGTAGTTTGAAATTTGTTATATTGATGTTTTCCATAGCTTTGGGAAATAAAAGCAAAATATTTAGTTAACCGAAACAAGATACTTTGTAGACTTATTTTTACTCCCATTCCAGAAGGACTTAGCAGCAAGGTAAGGACTCCACTATTGTCACTTTTTGTAGTCCAGGTTGGACTACAGAGAAAAAAATATTCCTTTCAATCTAAAGAATATGAACTAAGTGTTTTCAGCATTTTCTGATGTGATCTGGGGAGAGGGGAGGAGGTGGAAGGGGAGGAGTTATTGACCTATATATAGTTTTACCTTTTTTCCAGCTAGGAAACTTTTTCACATAAATGCATAAAGGTACATCCCAGTTGAATAATGCAAGGATGATCGAATGGAGCTGATGTCTGCCCATGGCCAAGGAAAATTGTACATATCCACTCTGAGATCATCAGGGACTTGTTGCCGTAAGCCTTTATTCATGAATTTTGGGTGAACCTTGGTCAGTTTGGGGATCCACGTGTTGTGAGTCAAGATATTCAGAAGTAATTAAGGATTGGGATGCAAAGTTTTTAATTCTTATCACAGCTGGATTTGTCAAGAAGCGATCTATACTTCTGAAAAATCAAATAATAAAGTATATCAGGATTATTGTCTATGAATTTGCTGGGGGGGAGGTGGGATGGAGGGAATCCTCCCCCCACCAGCAAGAGGTCAGAATAAAATAACAGTTGTAACTTGAACTTTGAGCCAAAGATACCAAGCATTTGAAATCAGAGAATGTTTAGTAAAACCCTTCTTTAACACTCCCCAATCTCAGGCTAAATCTAGCATTTGTATAAATCGTAGCTTCAAACTTAGGGCTTTTCCTCTAGCTGTTAGCATCTTTCTGGGGCTTTTGTTCTGTCATGCAAAACTGTGTTTGAGAATGTCAAATCAAGAATAAAAGCCAAATCATTAGTGGATATTATTAATTTTAATTCTCTCTTCCCATTTGATCAGCAGATCAGTAGAGGTCTAAAACCAGAAGGGAAACAGTGGTTATGACTACCATGCTGGTACCTGGAGGTTCCAGGCAGGGATCAGGGTTTTTTTTTTTTAATTCATATTTTGAATGCACGGTATTTTGTCTTCTTCCATTTCTTTGTTTTGGTTTAAATAAGATGAAGTATTAAGAAATATTTTTCAACCCATAATCAGACAATCATGCAGAACTTTATATGATTGTCAGTGCTCTGTATAATTAGTTCATTTTTAATGGCTGTTTTCTAGCTTGTTTTTCTAACCACCTGTGTCTTAGCAGGAGCTGTTCTTCACCTCATTGATAGCACTCTGATGTCTGAAACACCTGGCCAGGGAAGTGGCTGTAATGGATCTTCAAATTTCTTAGGAAGTTTAACAAACTGCAAAATATTTTTTAGTAAATTGAAAAGTCATATGGATCTGTGTTGAATTGAATAAGGCATTTTACACTGATAAAATTGAATTATTTAGCTTTGAATCCAATAATTGACACCTTTTCAAATACAGTGGGGTTTTTTGCATATTTGTAAGAAAACTAAAATAAAAATTATAAATTAAAAATCCCTATCTCAATCAAAACTCAAGGAAGAGATCTCTCTATTAAAAAAATGTTCTAGAAGTGGAACATTTATGTATCTTTAAAAAAATTTGCTAAATATTCTTCGCTCTCCAAAAGAAACACCTCAGTAAAATCAAGAGGTCCTTGAAAGAGAGATCTCAGTGTCTAATTTTTCAGTTTATATCAGTTATATGAATGAAAGAACGTCACCCTGCCAAATGAAAGAAGCTGCAGAATTTTCCAATGAACCTTCCTTGGTCTCTTGATCTGTTCAATGATAATTTCTCTGACATCAAGGGATATGTGTATATAGACAGAGGAGGATCCATTAATGCCTGGGCTGAAAATTAATGAATAGTGCAGGAGTTTATTGGTGAGACAGTCTGGTTACTGCAAGACTGGAAGATGCTAAGAGAAAAGGAAAAGAGGAGTCCAGGGTTAGAAAGGACACAGGTGGGAAGGGACTGATAACCAAGTCAAGGGTATTAATCTGTTTCCACAGGTATCCTGGGGTCACCACACCAATCTTCCCCTAGTCCTTACTTGTGATTCACTAACACCAGGTAATCACTAGCCTTGACTCACCAGGGTGCTTATTTTTCATGCTAATTGGAGGATATTAATTGCAATATTCTCCCAACACGCTAGTGGTGCTGTCAAACAGCAACAACAGTAAAAAAGCCAAGGGAAGCCTGCGGGCGACACTGTCCTTACAACGATTCTTTTCCATCACCAAGCACTTTGGCATTCTTGCATCCCTAAAAATAAAACCTACAAAATTAATCATTTCCCTTAGATAGCTAGATAAATCCTTGCCTGCAAGATCTGTGTGCCGGGGGTGTTCCTTAATGCCATATAAATACTTAGCCATGGGCTTGGCTGGGTAATCATGCCTAAACTCTGCCCTGAAGGCAGCCATCCTTGGCGCTGATGAGCCACTGGAAGGAGTATTGCATGTTTAGATTAAATAAAAGTTGGAGACCTTTTCCTAGATTATCTGCTTTTCCTTAGAACTGTCTGCTCCAAGAGGTACTGTTTGGGTCTATTTCTGTTTTATTCAAATTGAAAAATAAGGTCCGTTATTTGCCATAGGTGCTGGCTGTACCAGATGAATCTTTGGTATGAAAAAGATTAGATTTCTAGCATTGGTAATTATAAACCTTCTCCAAAAAAAAATTTGAGCCTACTCACATACCTTAGGCTGGATAATGAATTATATTTTGTGGTGTGCTGGCAAGGACCTTCAGATATTTTTCACCTTCTTTTATTGCACTGAAAAAACATCAGGCAGACATTTGCTGCACAAAAGATTTCCTGGGCAGGGATATTGGGGGACCATCAGTCCCTCTCATCTTCAAAGTTACTTTCAGTGTGACTTTTGTCCCGTATTCTCAGAGAAGGAATTCTGTCCTGTAGGATACCCATATAGGATACAGATTAGCCATTAAAGAACTAAATTTATATTTTCCCTTCTTCATGCATTTGATACAAAGGAAACCCTTAAAAATTCTCATCTCTTATATTCTTTGCCCAGATGAAAATTCCCCGCACTTTTGTCCATGTAAACACAGAATTAGTCTCCTGCAAGTTTAGGTGGTGGCAGTTCCTGAACACAGTCATATTTTGCAGATAACAGGATTAGCTTGGATGTGGGTAATAAGTTGGTGAATCTCCCCCTGGCCATTTCTCAACACTGTGAGAGCACTAATCCTTTATGCTTTGATGTCTTCTAGTTTTCCATCAGGTGCAGCTCGGCACTTTTGTCCTGGGGCAGTCAGCGCTCTTATAAGATCTCATAGTGTCCTCATTAGCTGCGCCTATTTACCCAGCCAGCCTGTTGAACCCAATTTATAGTTTATGTGATTAATTCCCAAAGTACAGTAAACCCTAGCTTTAAGGCTCTCTATTATATGACTGCATCTCATATAAGGGCAAACACTAGCTACTGCTCTTTTGTTATATGGCTTCACTATATATAAAACTGTAATAATTTTGCTCTCGACTACACATTAAACATCATTATATATACCTCCTTTCAGACATACAGCCTATAAAAATGTTGCACATTGGATCATAAAGAAACATGCCTGCACAAGAGTAATTTCTTGGTTCTTTTCTATTTTTACTTTAAAAATCTATGTCTTTAACATTTTACATTACAATTATTGATACTGTTGAGTAAGTCTAACAAGGCACATAATTTAGAACTGTTTATCCACGGAATTGCAGGTGACAAAGGCTTAGCAGTCAAAGTAGCAGCCTATAACCATGGGCACATTTTTTTTTTTTAAACATGCAGGGTTTGTAGATAAAAGACTTACGTTGTGAATTTTTATGCAGTCATTTAAGTCAACTGATGACATCTGTCAGCTCTGCTGTATTTCCTCCTATTGGGATATGAACTATGTGAGTTGGACCTCTGGTAATTTGCATGCAAAAGAACGTTGTATCTTTTTTTAAACAGATGATCATTTCCAGCTATCTCTCCTCAAGGGTTCATCAGGAGAGGCATCCTGGACGTCTTTTTTTTTTTTACATTTTCCATCCGTCTACTTTCAAAATACCCACAGCTCCTCGGAAGTCTCAGTTACACTGGATGATCCCCATCACAGAAGCAAAACACAAAATCAGAAAATCTCAGATTACTTTGACTAAGATACTAACAGCACTGAGCAGAGAGGATAAGAGAAAAGCTCTGTTGAATGGGATCATTCAGTGTAAGCACAGGTAACCAAAACTGTTTGTTTAAACGAAGGGACCCAACTTGCCGTACAAAGACCATATTAGAATCAGTTATGGCATCTGCAAAAAAATGCTATAAATATCAGAAGGCCAAACTGTTATTTAAAACACTTTGTAAATATGGGCAACATATAGCTCTGGCCACTTAAAATCTCGTTTTGATTTTAAGTGAGGTTTGGTCTGTTGTTTTGTTCCGTAGTCTGTCCGATAACTGGTATGAGATCCCAACTAACCACACAATATCCCACTTTACTGAAAACCCTAGGGAAGGTAGGATGCAGCTCTGTGACCTTCCCTTAAGCTACATAATCAATAAATCTTGAACTTGACCTGGAGTGATGAACCACCTGGAAGGTGAGAGAATTATTTAAACTTTATGCTCTTTTGGCCCTTAGTATTTCCAAGGAGACCTATCTACAATGATATCTATCTACAAAAGTCTAGTCTGGGACAACCAACATGGATACGCTCACATGCATTTATATGTGTGTAGAACCTGATAACTAATAGACATGTGTACATATTAGCTAGGTATACATGTATACATATTTACATAAAATGAAACAAACAGAATACACAGGAATTAAAAGTCTTTAGGCATCTTCCTTTCCCAATTCACCTTGTTTCTGCAAAAAAGCAGAGGGATTTCCCTTTGACTGAACGTTAGGCCCAAGATGTAGACGTTTGGGCACAAGCAGATTTCACAGAAAAGAGTTGATCAGTGTTCTTGCATATTAGTGAGGCAAATTCTGACTTTTTTACTGAGCGACTGTACGTTTGTGCTTGTCTGAACAGATACTTTTTTTTTTTTTACCCACTGCAGTTTTCTTTCATTGGAATGTGAAGATCTCGTGCATTTTGTTGAATGGTCCCCTCAACGATAAACGTGATGGATGTCCTAGCAGCTCAGTCAGGGATTGCAATACATAAGAGCTGGGACTTCTAAGCATATCCAATAACCACATGCAAAGGAAGTCTACGGGTCTTGGGCAGATGTCTTCGACATTGCCATGTGCAATGGGACAATTGGTATGTGATGAATATTTTAGCTGTTCCTTCTCACTAAGTCAAACATGTCCTAAAAGCGTCTGACCCATAGGTTGCCTGTGTGCATTTATTTCTGTGCAGAAAGTCCTGGAGAGAATCTGTTTCTTCTCAAAGTCTTTCCAACAAAATCTTTTTTTACATGTAGAAAAATAATTTCATGTATTTACATTTCTGTATGTACATATAAATTACATAAATATACTTGAAACATTTTATATATGTATAACTTTATAGGATAAGGAACCATACTTTACTACAAAACAATCTATTCTATGAACATTTTGAACAAGTAGGAAAAAACAACCTGAATCAGGTGCTAACTTCTCTGGCAGTAAAATGGTATGGGTTAGATTTTATTGTCCTAGTGACCTTATGCTAAAAAAAAATAATCTTTTTCTTTATTGAGTTGAAATGCTTTATAGGACATATGCAAGAAACTATGGTACTCGAACTGTTTCAGTGTACATTAAGCTATTTTTTTAGAGATACCGAATAATTGCTACTCAGAAATTTGAAGACCAGCAGTTCTGAAGTTCAAAAGCTGACCTATCACAGCACTGCACAATAAGCATGTTTTCCTTCCTCCTCTAATGTTGGCTTTTGCATTGTCTACTCTGAAGGATACAGCATGTCTTTGAATTTATTCAGTAAAATTAATAAGTCCAATAAAAGAAACAGATAACCTTATCAGTATTTCCTTGTGTCAGATCATAGACTGAGGAAATGAGCATTTGTATGAGCTTTTATAAAACTCTGTTTCTTCAATAATATTGCTGAGTATATAATGGGAAATGAAAAAAGGGGATTGCATATGTAATGGAAATTTTCTGATTTGTATTCAAAATGCATGTTCATAGATACTTTGTAATAGTTACCGGTTGTAGTGAGCAGCACCTTGTCTCTCAATACTCTGGAAAAAAAATGACCCACAAGCAGCTTGCAATAACTTAATGATCCATAAATAAGAAAGATGTTGCAGTTTTTGCAAAAGTTTCAACTGAGATTTTTCACAAGTACATGACAAATTTAAGGTTTTAAATGATTTCTTAGGCACCACAGGAAGTGATTTATTCTTTTTTATAGTAAACAATTGTCCTGTTGGTCCTGGTGATGTTAAAAAGCTCCCCCTGTGGGAACGGTGTCAAAGCACTGGTACCAAAAAAATATGTGGTATTGCAATAAAATTCTTTGTAGTCTTAATGCTGCAGGTTCTATGAGTAAAAAATTTAGTATGAATGGCATCAAAGATTATTGGTACAATAATAATGAAAGAAGAAAAGTGCTCTGTATATTTATAATAGTTTTCACCCAATAATGATCTCTTAGGGCTTTGTAAAAGAATTTGGATGCCAATGCCACTACCCAAACCAAACAGAAGTAGCAGTATTATTCAGGAACACACAATGAGTTATTTTGAAACCAGGAATAAAGGAACAATTCTCCTGACTGTATGTCCCATACTATTGCAGATTGCACTGCTAGATCTGAGAGAATAAACTACCTGTCAAAATTTATTTCTTTGCAGGGAAATTCTTCAGGATAACTTGCCCTTGGAAAATTTATTTTCACTAGTATTTAACATATCCTTCCTGGAAATTTCAGATTCTAGTATAGATACTGGATTTCACAGTCTCTCTGAATGTAACCTGTGCTCGCTTCCAATGATTATTTAAAGTGTACCTAAGCTATGCTCTTAGGGTCAAGTTTACCCAAGTAGGCTGTACTAAAGATGTATCATGTATTCATTGTCGGGAGATAACCTAAATAGTATTTTTCTACAAAGGAAAAGACAGATCTTTCCTTTCTGAGTCCACAAAGCTAGTTCTGTAGAAATTTTCTACCTTTATTTAAGGAAACCATAAATAATCCCTACTTTTTTTCGGCCTTATTCCTCCTCCTTTCCTAGCATACTTCTCATCTACAGAAACCAATACTGTGTTTGTTTACTAGTCAGGGTCTTATGTTAATGATGATACCTTGAGTCTTCGCTGGTGTCAGTTATTAGAGATCAAAAAAAATTTTTCATCCATAATCATTAGTTATGAAATATTTTTTGAGAGCTCATCTGAATCTGTTTGTGCATTCTAACAATCTTCAAAATCCTCAACTGGTCCAGGACAATCTCCATTTCAAATTTTTCCTAATTCAATGGATTTGGGAGATAGGCAAAGCAATGCTCTTGGTTTACGGCCCACATGTCTTTTCAGCCGATGAAAAGGGACAATCTAATGATCTCCAAGTCATACCTCTTCCTTTCTCTCACATTCTTTCTGTTTGATATGAGGAAATTAATTTAAAAAAAAAAAATCCTTATGGTTTGCTACAACACCTTAGGGCCAGATACTATCAGCTTAATTTGCCCAGGGAATGTTCACAATGTCCATTGCTTAAAGCAGGTGCTCTTCCCTACCCTCAGATTACATGCCTGGACTTCTTTCACTATCAATGGAAATCCATAGGTACCTCCACAAAAGAACATTTAATTTTGATGACTAAGGAGACTATGAATATCCATGAGCAAATAGAGTTCCACTCCTCAAAAAGCATCTCATGGATTCAAATGGGGTTACTCACAAGGAAAGAGCATACTCAATGTAAAAAAAGGCTGATTGATAGAATTTAGGCAATGTATAAAGAATATCTAATAATTTTCCATAATAATTCATAAAAGTATTTCTTACTTTTATCAGCCTACTTCCTCAGGGCAAATGTATTGTATTTCCAGTTTACATTTCGCCCTTACAACATACACAGAACATAGGCATGCAGAATGATAGAAAGGAGGGAGCTCTGCACAGCTTACACATCTATGTTGTGGTCAGCCTAAGTTTATGCCAATAAAATGCCATGCTGTCTGATGAGACAAAATAATAAAATAGAGTATAGTAATAGAAGCTGACAGGGAAACAGAAAAGGAATACTCTAGAAGTATTTTAGTGCACTGAGACGGCTCTGAGAGGACAGTGGAAATGAGTTGCACAGTGGCTGTTAAGAAAGTGACAGCTCTACTTCTGTTAGAACCAGCATTAACACACACAGCATCAGCCATTTTTTAGTCATCCTCATGATACCCATGTTGATGATTTTTATTCTTGGGGAGGTTGATTGCTAATCTGTCCTATCCATTGTGAATAGTTCCTATAAATGACTTTAATAGTTTCTCTATGACTCATAATACATGGAAAAGCAATAAATTTCTATTTAAATTTCTGTTAAAAAGTATATATTTTAAGTGAAATTAAAGAATCACTGTCTAGTTGTCTGACAGAATCACAGAGTCTCAGATCATCTATTCCAACATCCTGCTGAAAGCTGGGTCAACTAGAGCACATTGCCCGGGACTGTGTCCAGTCATATTTTGAATATCTCTAAGCATGGAGACTCCACAACCTCTTTGGTCAACCGGTTCCAGTGTTCACTTGAAGCTACAAGTCCACAGTCATCTTGCCAGCCCTTCACAGGAGTCTCTCCAGTATGTCCACCTCTCTTTTGCACTGGGGTGTCCAGCACTGGACACAGCGCTCCAAATTTGTCTCACTACCGCTTTGTAGAGGGCTTAGGATCAACTCCCTTGACCTGCTGGCAATGATTTCACTAATGCAGCCTGGGATACCTTTGGCCACTTTTACTGCGAGGGCACATTGCTGGGTGATATCCAACTTGTTGTCCAACAGGACCACCATATCATTTTCTGCCAAGCTGCTTTCCAGTCATTCATTCCCCAGTCTGTACTGGTTTATGGGGTTATTCCTTCCCAAGTGTAGGATTTGCCATTTCCCTTTGCTGAACTCCATGAGATTACTGTTGGGCCATTTCTCCAGCTTGCCAAAGTTCCTCTGAATGGCAGCACAACCATCTTGCATATCAGCCTCTCCTTCTGATTTTGTATCATTTGCAGACTTGCACTCTGTCTCATCATCTCGGTCATTGAAGATGTTAAACAGTACTGGCTCCAGTGGTGACCCCTGGGATACACTGCTAGTGACTGGTGTCCATCTGGACTTTTTTCACCCAGTCACAGTCCTCTGAGGCTGGAAGATCAGCTAGCTTTCAGTCCATCTCACTGTCCGCTTATCTAGTCTATACTTGATCTACTTGTCTATGGAGATGTGACTTATGGCAGACAGCATCAAAAGCTTTTTCAAAGTTAAGATAAACAATATCCATTGCTCTCCCCTTGTCCACTGAGTTATTCACTTCATTGCACAAGGCTATCAGGTTGAGGAGGAATGTTTTGCCCTTTGTAAATCCATATTCACTATACCTAATCATCTTCTTGTCCTTCATATATTTGGAAGTGGTTTCCAAGATAATTTTCTCCACCACCTTTGCAGAGATCCAACCTATACTTCCTTGGATCCTCATTCTAGCTCTTTCTGGAACATGAGAGTGACATTTACTCTTTTCCAGTCTTTAGGGATGTCTCTTGATGGCTGTGACCTTTCAAAGATAGTCGAGAGTGACCTCACAGTGACATCAGCCAGTTCCCTGAGTACTCATGGTACATTTTGTCAGGTCTCATCGACTTGAGTATGTCCAGTTTGTTTAAAAGTTCCTTAGCCTGGTCCTCCTCCACTGAGGGTGAGTTTTCCTTGCCTTTCCTTTTGGTCTCTGAGACCTGTGACCGCTGAAGGCAAATCTTACCAGTAAGGACAAAGGCAAAGGTGTCGTGGAGTTTCCCCAGCTTTTTCTGTGTCATCTGTCACCAGGTCCCCTGCCCCATTAAGCAGCAGGCCCACATTTTCCCTGATCTTCCTTTTGCTGCTGATGCACCTGTAGAAACCCTTCTTGCTGGGCTTCACATCCTTTGCCAGAATCAACTTCCACAGGGACTCCTAACCCTGATCCGTGTATGCTCTGACAGTGTCTCTATATTCCTCCTGGGTACCCATATATGCAAACTGATGACAACTATCATTTGTACCCTTCTATTTTACTTATTTTCATAAATTCAGACCACATCAGGTCTATGAATATGAAACATTGTTTTTGTCATGATTTATTAGGATACTGACGTCATAAGCGGCCCTGGGCAAGAACTGGATATTCTGCTTTGCACAGTTAGTTCTTTTTGCTTCTTCCAAAATGATTTTCCTGTTAAGTGAAACTGTAAAAAATAATGTTATGAGGGCATCAGAAAAAGCTATCACAGAAAAATTCCTTTATTTTGTCTGTCTTAAACTTAATATTCTTCTCCATAACGTTGTTTTCTTTCTAGAAAGCAATCTCAAATAAGGAGATGGAAATATTCCATTAGGAAAAAAATGTCAATGTAATTGACAGTTTTTAAAAATGTCTTAATTTTTGATGCTAATGGAATTGTCTCCTTAATGTATATATATAACCAATTTCCACCTGCAGTAAGAATGACTTAAGAAAGTCCTTCACTATAACGCCCGTGTTCCAAACCACAATTTAAGAATAACATCAGCAAACTCTTCTTCATGTCCTAATAAGGTTATCTTTTTTCATAAACATTTCAATCCCTTTGAAGATTTACAGTACAATAAAAAAGCACAATGCAATACTTTATTTCCATACATACACCAGTATCGGTACATAGGTATATATATGCATCAGTATGCTAGCAATTCTAGGTATAAATATAGATATAGGTTTATGTATATTTTTTTCTTATTGAAAATAAGGATTTTTGCAAACTACCAAAGCATTGTCCTCTAACCTAATTCCTGAAATACTGTAAAACATAATAGACAAGGTCTGTGCCTACAGGGGAATTTCTTTTCATCCCAACTTTCCATGTCTTCCTAGGGCATGTCGTCTTCCACCTCAGAAACTTTCCTTGACTATTCCAGTTTTCTCCTCCTCATTTGTGCTTAATTCATTTCTCATCTGCACTACACCCCTATGGCACTTATTCTGCCTCCATCTCAGAGGTTCATAAGTCATAGTCTTTAAGTAACTGTTTTTCTAAGCCATGCCCATGCAACTGACATGTCCTGCTTGGGGGAGTATTTCTTCCCTGCATGTTTTATAACAACCCACGGTTTCAATAATTTTGCCATTTTACAGGCTTTTGCCAAGCGCTCTGTCTTTTCTGGTTCTGTTACTTGCATTGTTTATCAGACTGGTTCAAGATAAAAAAAGCATTTTGGGGGCCATCTCAGATTGTAATTACTGGTGCCAAGAAAGGCTGCTTTCTTAAAACAGTGCAAGTTTAATTTCATCTTTCATGACTGAATCAGAAACAAAGGTGTACCTTTGACATTTCTGTTTATTGAATTGTCCTATTGATTTCAGTTTAAGGGCACCATGAACTATTTTCCATGTAAGGGGTACCAGAATGCCCTTGATAGGTTGCAGTAAACTGAAGACAAAAGAAACTGTGAAATAGACTCTTATAGGCCACGTTAATGTATGAAAATAAAAAGCCAGTTGCTAAAAGATTTGCTCATTTTCTGTGTTAGATTAGACTAGACTAGAGTAGAAGAGAATAGTTCATTTGGATCATCAACGATCATCTACAACTCCATATTTGGAGGTTATTCTGAAAGATTTGCACTGAGGTTAAAATCAAGTTGACTAAGAGTACAACTGAAAAGGATATGAAGATGAAAAACCTTGGCTCTTTTGTTTCAGTGGTTCCCAACCTGTAAGACATGCCTCACTGGCGCAGTGTGAGCATATTACAGATGAGACACTGTGTAGAGCCTCAGATGATGACACTTCTCATCTGCTGTGACCTTGGCTTGAGTGATTGTACCATGCTCCTTGAACCTGGAGCTCAGGTGAGCATTGGTACACGCTCTGAAGACCATTAACCAGGTCCACGTATCATTTCCCTTCCAACCTTGTATATATATCAGGAGATCATCTACCCCTAGCAAGCATCAGCAACAGCAGTACAGGAATGAGGGGCATGGAGAAGTAAGCAGAAGCAAAATGAGAGGAGCTGGCACTACATATGCCATTTTTTTCCCCACAAGGATCTCAGCTACAAAAACACTGAGGTTCTTATCAAAGCATACCGTTCTGTGCTGTTTCCTAGCCTTTGCTGAAACCAATTTGGATTCAGCATTTGGGAACCTCAAGCTACCAGCATTTGTTTCTGCAGTGTTATTATAGCCTGATAGGTCACATCAAGGTGAAAATGTTCCTGCTTTTAGTTTACTGTTGTTAGTCATCCTGTTGTAGCTTATCAGTGCTATTTGTATACCTCAACACATTGATACATCATTCTTAGTATTTACTTTCTAAAATACTGAATACGCTGCTTTTCTTTAATTAAAAAAGTATTTTGTCTTTCAAATATGCCTATGAAAAAAACAGATCGAGTTACTCTAAGATGCTCATGACCTCAGATATCTATGTGCTGGTGTCTAAAGAAACTAATCTTAAGGATCCATGTCAAACTCTTTAGAATCCTTGTATGAACGGTTCCTGAATAAAAACATTTTAGGGGGGGAAACTGAAAGCAGGAGATTAACTTAGATGCCCTTTGTTGGTTAGAGATACATTAGTAAACTAAGTGGGCCCAGGGTGTGGAGTTTGGTATTGTCTTACGAGTGTCCATACTGTGGAGCTGCTAGTCCAGTCTCTAAAAGCAATAACCAGACTAATGCTTTCCCAGGTAACACACAGGCAAAGTTCAATGGGATAGTCTGTTCTAGGGACAACTGTCGATAAAACGTTAGTATCCAGCCACCCTGTTTTGAAAGCCAAGAGAGTACGGAAGGGTTTCTCAGTGGAGGTAGGGAGAGCCCAGTGTGACTGAGTTCCTACCTTAACTACCTGAGATCCTTGCAGTGCAGTGTGGTGACTCCAGGGCAGTATCTGAAGGCATAATCACAGTAATTTAGTAACTAAAAGAAAACTATTCACTATCTGTCCCAAACTTCTTCCTAACCCCTGAAATGCTGTTTTAGTACTAGCATGCAATAACCCCAAATTTTCCATCTATATAGGTAGAACTTTTTTTTTTCTAAGCCTGACACACACCTGTTCCCTAACTCATTGCAGACAAAGTAAAAATGAGACATTCAAAACTGCTCAAAGTCATTTGCATTTATTTAGCGTTAATTACATCCCACAAAATAGGTTCACCTAAGGTCCCTTTTGCATCTGATCCTCTATGTCTGAAGATGCTGATCTCTTCCATTACGTTTCAGAGTCGAGCATTTAACAAAAGGTCAAAAGGCCACTCAAGCCTCCTTAGTCAATCCACTAGCTAGTGTGGACAAGGTTTCTGTATCTAAGAGCACACCAAGCAATGAGCTGACATTGACTTTGGCTGCTTTTGAATCCACCAACCATATGCCACCAGTTTTTTACATTTGGGTGAAAGGAGGGTGAGATTGAAATTTGTTCTTCCACATCTATAGCAGAATGCACTTTTTTGCACCTTGGTATTTAAATGTATGGCATTGTTTAAGTACATTAATCTTTGCAGATCATAGATTGAGAAGACCATTACAGTACAACAGTTTTCTGCGCAGCTCAGGAGACAGGAAAATGAAAGGTAAGAGTTCAGCTGATGTCTTCATGAAGCTGCTTTTGACACTCTGCCCCCTAGAGACTATGACTTTCCATCATCAGATATGAGCAATGGGTGGTGAAGCAACCATCAGCCAATGTTTATGCAGTCCTTTGAAGTTGGGAAATGCTTCTCCATGCTTCTTCTTTTTCTTTTTTTTCTCCCCAACTTCTGGCAGGCATGTAAATGGGACATTTTTACCCAAAGCACTATATTAGCCTTTTATTTTACAGAGATAAATTAGACATTTTGTTCCATTCTCTAAAAAAATAATAATTAAAAGAATGAAAAAGTCTGATTTGATTCCTAATATGCAGTGAATATGCAGTGAAAGTTGGCTAATAATTGCTAATATACTACTTAAGGCTTCCTCTGACTCACAGCCAACTGCAGAGGGCAAGTCAAAACAGCCTTGGATAAATAATTAAAGCATTTAAAGATGTTAGGCTTATATTTTGATCCTAATCTTTAGCTGGTATAAATCTGCCCAGCTCAATGGAACGGGTGGAGTTGCAGAAACTGAAGACTGGGTCTTATTTTCAAGACTTCCCTAGGTCATAAGTGAGTAGAATTTGTTTTTATCAGTATTTCTAAATCCAGTTATTTATTTCTCACTGACTGGTAGTTTCTGAAACCTTTTTTGAATGGGAATAGACATAGATTATTACCCTCTCATTTCTGTACCTGCTGAAGAGGTGAATTCAGGTAGTGCTGAAATAGACATAATTTTATTTCTAAACATGGATCTATCTCATATAATGTTGGCTGTCTGCTAGACAGACACACAAATCTGAGCTCGTCACCCTGGGCTCCTTTTAGAATCAGTTGTGATGAAAAGATGCTTCAGAGATTTAATTCACCTTTCTTCTGGAATACATCTAAAATCTTTCAGATGATCTGAGACCTAGAAGCGTCTGTTTCTGCCTACTGACTATAAATGAGAGAATATAGCTATTTCACACATCTGTATTATTGTCTTTAAATAAAAGTGAGATGAATCTTTTGCCATCGAACGAGCTTGTCAGTTAAAAGAGCTCTGGTTTACACAGAGCCTCTGAAAAAAAGGGTGTAACTTAAATGAAACTTCATAGTTCACCAGAAGAGAGAGACAACTGATGCAAAAGTCTTCTGCACAGTAGTAAATTCCTCTCTCAAACTGACATGCAACAGGCATGTTGCAACTTCTACCTCCTTCTGTTTGCTTTCCTTCTTCCAAAGTTATTTTTTTCTCTGTTCAATCAAAATGAATAGAGTTTTCCCCACATTTAGGAGGTACTCTGAATATCAGTGAGGATTTAATGCGCCTTGTTATAATGTAAGAATCTGTCGGGGCAGTGGTCAGGTGAGCAGGATGTGGACCAGAACAGGACCAGTAAGAAAAATGTCATTCCATTATCCCATAATTGTTTCCTCATCGACAGGAATAACAGCAGTTTGACCATGGCCAGAAAATTGCCAAGATTCCCTGCTTTGCCTTGCCTGAAAATCTTGATTGACTACTATTATTACTGTCTGGGGGAGACATCCACTGGATACAAGAACTGCTGCTTGTAAGAGTGACCTTTTTAGTGGTCACCACCATTTGGGTAGAAGCAGGATCAGAAAACTTAGATCTCCAGGGCTTTTCATGCCATCTTCATCCTTCCTGTGTTCTCTGAAAAACCCTAATCTTTACAGAGGCAACATTCAGTTTTTCCTGAAGTCCTCTGAGTGTTTGAGCTACTTGTGCTCCGATAGCCTTAAGGAGAATGTATCAGCTGCCAAATGGAGCTGTTTTTGCTTTAGGGCTCCACATATTGCTGTTGCTTAAATTGTGGTCTACAAGGGGAATTCAGAGCAAAAATAAAATGAGATAGGCCTGCTACATTACTGGAAAGTTGAGATGCCTTGAGATAGTGGATTCTGGGGTCAAAGCACTGTTTTTTTGTTTAGCAGTGAGTATTCTTCATTCAACACTTAGTACATTTATTACGTAAGAAACGCAAACCCAAAGGAGTTTAGGAAGGAGGCCAATGTAATTTGGTCAATATAACTGTAGGTTTAACCAAAATACAGTGAAGCTTTTGTACTAGTTGTGGAGATGACAATTATAACATATAGAAATAATCAAAATCTTCTTTTTTGTGCAAACATATATCACTCCTCCCATACATCTCAATTACACTGTCCACCTACGTGCATACAAAAATGCATACAGGGGTTGGACCATTTCTGAATGGTTATTTTCCCAGCAAAGCACATCTGGATCTAAACCCAGAAGTTTATGTTAGTCTAGCAGACAACCAAAGTTATGAATCCAAATTAGAAAATGTAGTTGTATCTACTCTGGCAGTACCTGAATTCACATCTGCAGCAGATACAGAAATGAGAGGGTATAACGGAAAGATCATACTCATAATTTAACAAATCCTTTGGAGAGAGCTACATACCTCCACCTTTAGTAAAGATCCTCAATGAAAACTCAGAGGCATTTAATGTCAACCTTTGCCAACTACTGTAGAAACTGTAAATACAAAGGATTCTGAAATATTCAGAATTACAGCTTCTGAAATCTCCATTTTGTGAAAATCTCTCAAACATGGCATTCTCTTCCCCACATCCCAGTGTCTGCAATCCTATTACATATGTAGGAATCACATGAAGTGAGTTGGGAGTCAGCCCTAGACACAGATCCATGGAGCTCTGTGTCTACCTGTAGGCATCTACATAAGTACCAGCTATCTAAGCTTCCATTATACTCAGTGGAGACCTCATTCATATCAAAGTCAAAGCAGACCAGAAAGTAGTTCAGCTTACTCTTAAGCAAACACTTCCATTGGGTCAACTGAATCTATAGTTCTAGACTCAATGAATTGCATTGGTTAGTTTTCCACTGAGTATTGTGAAAGTTTGCTCTCTTGTAGACACCTACCGACATACACCTGGGGCTCAACTCTTTTGTCTAAACATAGGCATCTACTGCCATTTTAGATGACACAGGACCAAAGGACAACTGGCAGCTGAAAGACTGGTAGAACATCCTAGGACATCTCAAATAGCACTGGACACTGATGTTCAAGCATCTGAATCATAGGTCTATATTTAGGGGCAGTCAAGATGTAGATGAATTCCATTCTCACCATTGTCACTTTAACCACCCGGAGTAGAAAAGCCACAGTGAATGCCACCTATAAAGAAAAGATAGGAAGAAGAGAGACAGAATAAACTGGAGAAAAAACTGATGAAGACATAATATTAGTCTTCAATTACCTAGAAGTCAGATATAAAGAAGAAAAAGAAAACTGTTCCCCATAGTCAGTGAGTATGGGAGAAATAATTATGAACATAAACTGCAGTAGGGACATCTATCTGATGAAATGAATCATTGCAAAACAGAGTGGATTACCTGGAAAGGTTGTAGTGTGTCCATGCCTGGAAGCTTTGGTGAATGGGTAGAGGGCATGGACGGGGTTTCCTCTTGAGGTATCTTCCAACCTCTCTTCTAATGTTTTTATGACTGTATTTTTCCAAGCTAGGGAATACGAAAATGATCTCTGTGGGTGGAAATGGACTTACCCCCATCGCATAGGCCTCCTGACACCACCAACAGAATTTTAAATGAGAAGCTAGACAGTCTGTAGTTCTTTAATAGGACTTTGCTGCCAAGGGGCCCAACATGTTTCCTATAATGAGGCAAGGGTAGGAGGAGAGAAGAGGGAAATTCCTCTATTCTTTATATTTCCATAGTATTTTGTAATTAATTTGATGCTTTTACAGAAAATTAATTGGTTTTTGATAATGAAATAGAAAGGACTAGCCAGACACTGGCAAATTAAAAAAAAATGTATCACTGCCTAATAGGCTCCCACGTCAGACTGATAATGCTGTCTCCCTCAGGTGCTTCAGAAAAAAATAGCCCAAGAGGGGACACTGTGAAAGTACTTGTCAGTTGAAGGGTTAATCTGCCTGCCTTCCCCACTCCCCTGCTCCCTCACAACTAAAGCTAAGCAGATTAATTAAAACTTAAAAGGATTCTGATTTAGTTATGAGTAAGAAAGTGAAGTGCTGCAGCCTCATGCCTATAATTCACCATTGCAGAGTGACATTCGGACAGGCAGAGATGTAATTAGCTTATGATGTAGTATGTTCCCTGCAATTCTTCACAAAACCTCTCTTTTAGGTTTTCCCCTGCCTTACCTCTCCTTCCTTCTCATCCCATCCAAGACAAAGGCATTTAATGGTGATAAATATTGATTTGTAAGATGACAGCTGTGGGTCAAACAGGAGGCTGATGAATTGGTTCCATAAACTCAACAGGTATCCTCTCCACTCCGTCTGTCATCCTCTGGTGAAACAGAAAGCCTTTCTATAATATTTCTAATTAATATTTAATTTTTTCCCAATATATTATCAGTGGAAAAGGAACGAGAGGGAAAAAAAAGAGATCCACAGTCATAAGTATCTCCCCCTTCTCCTCAAAGTAGTATGAAGAGGAGAAAGTTATTTATTTTCCACACCTAGCACTTAAACTCCCATATTATTTACTTTAGGAAATGATTTATAAATTTATAAATTTCTGCTGTCATATCTTTCAGCCATCAAGCCCGTGAACCATAAATACAGTTCATCCTTTATGGAGATCTGGTACAAAAGCTATACGACTCATTGAACATCCTTAAAAATATGAGGATGAAAATACTTATGTGTTAAGTCTTTGCACGGAGGTGATTTTCTATCTATGAAGCTAATCCTGCCCTTTGGATTTTGGTAGGAGCTTTCAAATAGGAGGCATACTTGAATACACCTATAATGGGATCCGTAATACTAACTGGACACATTGGTTCCTACTGTGGGATGGAACATACCACACTTTTAATTTAAGAAGGTAGAAGTTTGGTAGCCAGATGGTGTTGAAATAACAACCCAGCAACTTTAAAAAAAATGGAGGTAGTGTTATTTCACGTGTTATATCTTAGCGGCTAAAACATTCACTGAAGCTTTGGAGAATGCCAATTTATTCCTTTCTTTGCTGGAGGGAACCACTTTAGGGTCGGGGGTTTGGAGACATCCGGATGTGGAACTAGATCCCTTGGCAATGGGATCACCTCTACACTTTAAGTGACACTTGTGCCTGTCTTTAGGTACCCCCCTCAAAAGGTTTGCTACAGGCTTGCAGCAGCTGGAAGAAGCAACAAAGAAGAATTTCGGGGGTAGTCTGATGGAGCAAATCCAGGTTCTTTTAAAATTACACCTCATCTTAAATATCGATAGACTTAGTAGGTCAGATCTGCAGCAGCAGTAGTGTGTCTAAGCACTGGCTTAGGGATCAGCTTAGCTGTCTCAGCACAGGTATCTGAAGTGTTGGGAGTGAAGAGAACTGCAGGGGGGTGGCAGATACCACCCACGACTTACAGTGAGCTGTGCAATTCCCGAGTGGCAGCAGAAACCAAGCACCCTTGAGTGGCTCAAATGCACCAGGCATCTATGTGTTGGCAACTGTAATAAACCCTCAAAAAGAACAATAGATAAAAAAATCAAGTCAGCTGGGCTCCTCATGCCTTTCTGACTATCAAGGGGAATTAGGCGTCTGTCTATAAATCTCTCAAAGCACCCAGTTCAGTTTACAATGACATTTGATATGCAGCAACTCCCAAATTGCTGCTCCAGAGGTGGTAAGGTCTTCCAAAAGTCCTGAGTTAGATCTAACTGGCTCCTGCAGATGTTCAGGATACCTTTGCCATCTCAAATTACACTTGGTGTCTCCGTGAGGCACCTGAACTAAGTCTCGAGTGCTTGTCAGTGACCAAAAGACCTTTGTAAATCAACTTGGGCTGTGCAATTCAAGTATGAAGTGATGGGGTGAGCCAGCAAATGCCCTCACTGACATTTTAAGGTGGACTCAGAGATTTCAGCTCATGTCACAATTTTGATATTCAATGATAAATTGAAAAAAAAAAAAAAAAGCTTTCCAAGAAGAAGAGTTTTTTTCAGATCAATTAGGAGACAACAAAAATAGAAAGTATGGATACTTGCTATTTCTCTTCTAGAATCTAGTAAGATCCCAGAAACATTACAACATATTTGTCAATGCAAACAAACTCCTGTAGCCACCTCATTTCCTAACAAAAGACCAGCAGACTTTTTGGAATTGAAAAGCCCAAGTCAGGAGAAAAACCGTGGCCTCCTACACCGCGGTGTTCACTGACAGATCCTGAGGGGTGTAGGCGTTGCACGGAGTTACCAGGGTCTTCAGGGAAGCTGGATGCTTTGGCCAAACAATCTGGGTAGGTGTAATATTTTTTGTCTCCTGTCCTGCGTCTGAGCTCATTCCAGGATTCCCATTTGCCCCTTAGGTCTGTGTGTAAACATACGTTACCAATAACCACGTATTTTTCAAATTCTGTGCCTCGGATCATGTGGAGGTTGGCTGTATGAGAGCAGAGCTGTATAGCTCCTTAGTGTATGTAATACTGCATGTCTATAGCTCTGCTTCGTAAGCTTTTTGGCTTATTTGCTATACGCCATTTCCTACATGAGCTGGCAGTGGGGTCCTTCCAAATTCCTTGTTAGCAACTACCACTTGAGAATTAACTGTTTATGAGACCAATTATTGATTTTCCCTTTTTAATATTTTTTTTTGTTGTTGCTGGGTTTTCATTTTTTATCCTCAAACTTTTAATCCTAAACTGAATAAAATGATTTTCTTATTATTTCTCGGTTTTTTACTTATACTCACACAGTTTATATCACTGGCACATTAGAAATTGCTATTTAGATCTTTAAATAACAACGGAAAAAAAAAGAAGAAAAACAAAAAATCTTGTGCATATGTTCAGCTTTTATGGTATAATTTCTGCCAATTGCCAGGGAACCATTCCTACATTAAAGTTGACTCTCTGCATAATATTTAGGAAAATGCATCTGGTTTGGTTCTCTTATAAAAATTGTGATAATTTTTTGTGGCACTGTTGTTCTCTCCCGTTGTTTCCAGGGCTGTAAAGTTTATCGGGGAATGGCCCAGGCATCAAGACAGTGCCTTTTGCAGACATCATGAGTATTACTCAGATTTGATTGATTTCTATACTTTTGAAATTTTTATTTGCCTACTGTGGCTTGCGTTTCTACCTCTATGCTAGAATGAAAGATGCTCATGAAAGTTCATGCTTTACCATTGTGTCTGTCTAGTTGGAGAAGGTTTTTGACTATTAGAATTATTATTGCTTTACTCTGGGCACCTGTGTGTGCACAGGGAATAAAGCACTTGACATCAGACTATGAAATCAGAAGTACTTCCAAGCGCTGTGAGAGCTTCTCCATGTAAGCCCATCACTAACCAGCAACAACATCAGGATATAACTGCTTATAATGGTGATCACTTTTTGTATAGTTCAAATCAAAACAGGGATAGTTTTTATTTTTATTTTTTTTTTAACCGAAGGATTTCTTCTAGGTCCCTGACATCTCACAAATTAGAAGACTATTTTTTTTGTTTAGGCAGCATTTAGTAGAAGCGCACAGTGATGCGTGCATAACATGATGGATATGAAATCCTCATTTTGGCTTTTCTGGATGATAGAGATGAAAGAGTTGCCAACAGGACCACTTCTGGTGGCTGCAGTTCCAAGTTCTCCTGGCAGGAAAGATCTTCCGACATGATCACAGGCATCTGACACGTTCCTCATCGTGTGCCCCCAAATAGCGCTGTCTAGCACCGCAGAAAGGGCGAAGCCGCAGGGGTTTGTACTAGAACTACAGCACCACATGAAAACATAGGATATGCTTATAATTTTGAAATATTTCCTCTTACTCTAGGGCTAAAATTTTTAGGCTAATTCTCAACTGGTTTGTGAAAGAAGATGTATTCAGTAAGACCACAGACTATATAGAGAGTTTTTCAGTCTCCAGCGATGGCCAGTAATGACTGCCTGTTGGGAAGGAGCATAAAAAGGAAAATATACATTGATGTTCCCACATTTTAGTTTTCCAGTTTCCTGCAATCTATGGCTATGCAATTTCCTGACCTGGGGGTTATTTCTTTGTCTATCATAGTCTATGAAGGCTTTTCCTTCCATGTTTGTATCTAATTGCTTTTTGAACCCGTGAAAACTTATGACATTCACAACATCCCGTGGCAATGAGTTTCATAGTTTAATTATGTGGTGCGTGAAGAAGTACTTTCCTTTAATCATTTTGAGCCCACCTTTAGATAACTTTATTTGATACCTCCTAGATTTTGTACTACAAGAAATAGCAAATAATTGTTCTTTCCTCTCCTCCTCCATGATTGTCATGATTTCATAGATTTCTGTCTCATCCTGAAAAGATTGGTCTTTCCAGGCTGAAGAGTTTTATTTTAGTTTATCTCCCTTTACATGGAACCCATTTCATATCTTTAAGCATCTTTGCTGTCCTTTCTTTATTTTACCAATTTTTCTGTATTTATACTAGATGTGACTTATACAGTTATTTACACCTGTTAAAAGTGATAGCATCATTTTATCATTCTGGTTCAGAAGCATTTTACACCCACTTTTGACTACAAAGATGTGCGACTGTGGAGAGTTTGGTTCTCCACATTCAATAAATATTAAGCAGTTTCAATTTATCATGGGAAAAAATTATTCTGACTTGTGATCAATTCTGGGTTCCATATTTTTTTTAAAAAAGTATTTATTTAATATTTGTTTTGATTATTCTATCTGATGTTCTCCAGTCTGGTGGAGAGAAAACAATATGTTCTGCTAATGACTATGTTTTTAATGTCTGATGAATTTTCTTCTGTAAGAGAAGGACACAGCTCTTTCAAACTCAGCAGCTGAATAGATCTATACACCCTCTGGCAGAATGTTGCCAGGATAATGACACAGCTAATGTAATTAATTAACCCTTCTGAAGTCTTAATGTTTCAAAATTTCAGGTAATGGTATTTAGGTAGCAATTTTATTTTATTTTATTTTATTTGGACTTATATAAGATTGCAATTTGATATCTAAGCAAAAAGCACACCCCCTCCAAAAAAAAAAAAAAAAAGCCTTATCACTCTAAATGAAAAAAACAGGATAAAATAAGTAAACAGAGAATCGTTAAGCTACATAATTTTTAAAATTGCACTTGCCACGTCATATGTTAACCAGAAAAAAAACCCCAATACAAATGTTTTGCTTTATAAAAAAAATAATAAAATCTATTTCTTTGGTTTGAAAGTTTGAAACATGGGTTCAAAACCTAGATGTGCTATGGGTTGCAAATCACAATGTGACCTTGGCTGCAACACTTAATTGCTATGTGCCTCATTCTGTGATCTTTAAAAAAGGGGACGATATCATTTCCTTATCCCTGATTTTTATCTACCTCATTTATTCAGACTGCAAACAGGACAGGATCTGGCCTTTTTTGTGGTAGGAACAACACCTAGCACAGCGAAGTTCTGGTCTTGATATTAACCTTTGTGTTATACAACCACTGAGTCCTGCGCATGAGATGACACTCAGTGCTGATAAATATGTCTAGGCAACTAAGTAATTTGAAGTTGCATTTTAATTCAGTTCAAGTAAAATGACTAAAATCCTGGTTTGATTTATATTGGTGAAAATCTGGAATAATTCTGTTGAGCTCTTGGGGGTCTTTCTCATTTACATTGAGGTGACAAAAACTTGCTTTATTTGCTTTTAGCTTTATTGTGGAACTGAAATTAAAACTTAAGAATATATTTGGTGCCTCTTTTAATCCATGGAAAAGCAGTTTCAGTGTTGCCACTGAAGATGACATTCTCCATCAAACAATCCGGTGAATTCAGAGTCGCTGTATAAATGAAAACTTTGGTCTGCTACCAGCCGCTCTCTCAGAGAGCTGCGTCTCCTTCTCTGCTCAGTTTTACGCTCTTGTACCAGGTATTTCAGTTGGGGAACTACAAGTGTTTATAGTCGTGATTGTCCAGGTCCTGAGCACCAGGAAATCTTTGTGAAGTCTCGCTGTGCTCAAATCTTTCCCATCTCTAATAATACTCTCAGGAGTAGCAGCATAACTGGGGAAAGATAGATATATGCTTGAACTCTCTTTTTTGCAATTTTGAAAAATCACAGAATGGTGAAAATGATATTTTCTTCCTCAGAATAAGGTTATATATTAAAAAAGGTTAATTAAAATGTCAAAACATTTGGACTTTATTTTGATAATGGTGAGCTGTATGATTTTAACTTTTTCTTCCCTGTAAAATTAACAGAAACTTAAATGAGACATTTCATAATAAAGTTCAATCAAACTATAGGTTTTAAATTATTCAGAACTTTACTCATTACTCAGCAACAGGTAAAATGAGGATGTAGAAAAAAACATAGTCATTCTGGGGATTTTTTAGATACCCTTTCTTGCTGACATGGCATCTACATTTAGGTAACTAAATGGTGCTTCTCATGCCTGTGGTGTAATTCCCTCAGCAAGCATCAGAAGATGACTATGATCCTCCTACATGGAGTAGATACAGGACTACGTTGGAGGGATGTCAACTCCCACTGCTGTTCACTTGTGTCGCTATTGAACTTCTGTGATTAGCAATGGGTATGTAAATGCTGTAAAGGAGAGTCCTCCATCTACTATAATTTTGATTTCTGGAGGTATTCGTACTCCCAAGGTCCCAGGTGAGATCAGGAACCATTCAAGACAGAGATAGTGCAAACACATGGTAGTGCACAATCCTTGGAAAGTTTATGAGCTGTCTGAACAAAGGGACGCTGTTGTCTAGAGCCAATGCTGAGGCACGCTGAGCTCAGGTAATGCCAAAATGACATGGGATTCCTGTGGCAATGGTGAGAACGTCCCCCAGAGCTCCTCACCCTTCATGCCTTGACTCCAGATCCATATTTCCTTCTTGATGCTGGACAACGAATTTGACTCAACATGGTTTTACATGTTCATCCCTTGTAATGCTAACTCCATTAAGTATCTGAGCTGATGGAATCAAGGCAGTTGCTCTAGGGGAATCATGTCTTAATTTTGCACACTACAGCTGTTTTCTTGTATTTTTTTGATCCCCAGGGATTTTTGGTCCTGTTGCTCCCTCCTCTCTGGGAAGATTTGATCCACTATTGAGGATATTGATGATAATATGACAATATTTTATTTATCTCTTTTTTTTTTTTTTTAAATTGTACATATTTATTCTCCATCACAATAAGATGTTATATCCTAATACTGCATATCTCTGCAAGCATCAAGCCATGTCTTTATTGATCCTTGCAAAGAGTAACTCAGAGCAGCATAGAAAGTGCTGTATTTTACAAGACTGCCTGTGGTTCCAGGAATCAGGTCCCCGATGGGCATTAGTGCAGCTATTTTCAAGCTATATTAAGGGAAAAGCTGACATAAGAGCCAGGTACGCTAGTTTTACACCAGCTGAGAGATCACCCATGCCAAGACAGCGCAAAGATCTGGTCCTTTGGCTGATGCTTAGAGCATCTTGGAAAGAATCCTATTTCCATGTCCCTTTTTTTTCTGGAAATGAGCATTCCAGTGAGTGTGCATTCAGTAGTATGTGCATACTTTAGTAGCCTAGAATGCTGGCACTAATCCCGTTTTGATCCTGGTGGCAATATCAGAGTATTAACAGAGGGTTTTTAATTGTGAGCTTTTAAAGAGCCATATTAAAAAAAAAAAAAAAAAAAGAAAAAAAGATATGCAATATAATCTTGCCCAAATGTTATTTCAATGCCAATAAAAACCAATGAATAGACTGAAGACCTTAGTAAATAAAACCCTGTTATTTTACTTCAGGGATTGCAATTGTTGGCCAGACGCAGGATTTTCACTGAAAATGAGATTGGTGGCTTTATTTTAGCCTGAGTAGATAATTCATACTGAAAAATAGTTTGATAATTATTCTCATTAGTCAACTAGGACAGAGCAAGATGTAATGGATTTAAGCTGTGGCAGGCAAATTTAGGTTAAATTTTAGTAGTTAAAAAGAGAGAGAAGAAGAGATGGTAAAGAAAAGGAAAAAATGCAGCAATTCAGGGAACAAAATAAGTAGCAATGAGAAGACATGATGTGAAATGCTGAAGGCTGAGAAAAGACACATCTTATCAAGAAAGTGTCTTGAATGAATAAAGCATTTCTTTAGTCCAGTGAAGACCTAGGAGCATATTTCTTTTATTTACACATTTTTGTTATATTTATAAAGTGCTTTGTCCAAGAAGCAAGCCCTATTTTGGTATTTAGTCCTTAAGTTATGTCCATACATAACTGTTGTCAGGGTGTATCCACAAATCTGAAAGGAGCCAAAGAGGAGGATTGAAGGAAGACAGTTATTCAAGGTGGGGCTACAAGATGGGTATGTATCATCTCCATCGTTTCACCAGGAGCCCTTGGCATAGCTTTATTGTATGGAGGTTTACCATCCAGCCACATGGATTTTCTTATGGACTTTGTGGGTTCATTTTTTTTTTTTAAAGGTCAAAAGTGGCAACCCTATCTAGAACTGACCAATAACACGTTATAATTGGACTCAAGGTTTGCTAGCTCAAACAGCAGCATTCTGGTGCAGCTATACTGCTCTCCACAAGGACCTACAATGTACCGTTGTAATATGTTTTCTCACTGGAGTAGCCATGGAGATTTCTGAAGAGTGATCCAAGTCTTCACCCAGAATTCAGGCGCTTTTTGTCCCAAAGACTTTAAGGTCTCAGGATAATGCAAGAGAAGGTAATTAGGTGTCATACAAAGAAGCAGTAGTGGAAGCAGTAGAAGATCAGACAATATTCAGTATATTCTGGGCACTACATATAGGGCTACAGCTTGATATATCCTCACTAGATGAAGAAGAGGGGGGTCAGGGGTCCCCTCTGCTCCTCATATACCCCCAGTCCCCCCTCATGGATTTGAGAGACCATCAGCTACTAGCAGTCCTTATAAAAATGACTGAAGGCTGCAATACAGCTTTATTTAACAGCAATCCTAATAAATTCAGTGATGCTACACATGGTACACAGGAGTCATCAACAAACTTTATTCCAATTTAACCATTAAAAAATCAGGAGCCTAGCCTTACTTAGATGTCTAACCTCCTACAGTCAGACAAACGCATCCAGAGAAGCATTTCGACTCTCATGTCTTAATCACCTCTTGCAGGTGGGATTAATCGCTATCCAGGGATTCATGTGTTTCCCCATTCCCTAGTGAAGGAACCCACACCGGCATCTCGGATGGCACACCTAACTTGTTAGCTAAGGTACATCTGAGTCAAAATGGATAAAAAGGACTGTCTCAGGTAAGTGGTTGTGGAAGATAAGTATTACTCAATAAAAATCACTTGTCTGAGATTCCCAGTGTGCTGAGACAAAACAAGGAAGAGAGAAAATGAGTTTGGAAACTGGTCCATGACATTATACCTGTAAAATCATTATTACACTACATTGAAATTACTACAATGACAAGAAAGCTTTCAAGGCTTTCGGTACCATGTAATCAAGCAATTAGTCCCTCGACCCATCTCATTGAACTGTAGTTTTCTAGAAATAATGTTCCTTGACTAAGTTAGCTGTCAAGACATACCCCAACAAGGTCAGCAAGGAGAGACTAGATCCTAGCGAGAATAATTCATCCCATAGTAAAGTTCGTGTCTCTTTTAGTTGGAACTGATTTCTGTCTGGATATACCTAACTTCTTGCATCTATATCAGGAGCATAGTCAGCTACCTCAGACTAAATGCCTAATTTTGGTATTGGAAAAGTTAGGTAACATGACCTTTGTCTAGCATGAAAATACAAAATGAATTCTTTGATAAGGACCTAAAGTAGCTGTTACTGTACTGAATCAACCAACAGCGATTGATGACTGCTCTTGGACTTATATGAACGTGTCATAGGGACTATATTTTATTTACATCTGAGAATATGACCTGTCTGAATTGCAGCTGTAATTCAGAGGGAAATAGAATAAGGAGAGAGCTCTGAATAACATGAGTGAAGCACCTATAGGACCGTGCCAGGAGTCTTGGAACTGGGGTATGAAGGCTGAGAGCTGAATGAACATGTCTGCTGAGTGTGGTGGCACTGAGAGGGCATAAAAGTAGTGTGAAAAGTTTATAAGTAGACTTTAGACTGTTCCTAGTAACTAAATTGGTACTTACTGCTGAATCTTTTGGTCTAATAATGAAATAAATTTTCATTTTTGGCAATCTAGTAAATTTTCCTGGAGTAACAGGAGATTACAGGAGTTCATCAAAGGCTACAGACAGTAGATTTTAAATACTGAGGGACTGAGAGTGTATTGGATATACCCAAAACCTACTGAGGATAAGTGTAGCATAATTCACAGAGGGACTGCATATTGGTCAGCTCCAAAATCCAGCTTTTCCCCAGGAGATGTTTTTTTTTTCTATGAGAATGAAACTGTGTTGACATTTTTAAGATTTTCCTATTTTAATCCACCTTAATTAACAGCTCCTAGTAGTCAATTGGGTGTCTTTAGCCTATGCATAAACAATAAAAATCTTTGAAGATTAGACTTTTTCTGACAGGTCCCCATAAACTTCCACATTTCATTGGGAGAAATTTAGTGTGGAAATGACTGAAGTAAACTTTACAATCTTTCTATTGACATTTGTGCTGTTTACATTAGTCTTCCGTAACTACAGCTGCTCTTGGCACATTTGAAATACTGTTATTACACATCACGAGAAAAAGAAAATGTGTGTTCAGAAATGTGGAAGTCCTTTGGAGCAGGGCCACAGCAGCTGAAATTCAGAAGCAGTTCACTGCTGTTAATTAATCCGTACCGATGTATAACTTACAAAAGCAAGAGCTTGATGTGCTGTTGCATTTGTTCTCTCTGTAAAAATTCTATATGTGTAGTCTTCAGAATATTTCATTAATTTGCTTTTATAGTAATGGTATTGAAAACATACGTACACAGGTTTTCAAAGTAACTGCTTAAGTACGTTTCCCGCAACACCCCAATGAACAGAAGTTGAAACGGGCCTCAAAACTAATTTTAATACCCAAATGGAAATAACTGAGGGTACATCTGCATGAATAAACGAAACACTGCTGGAAACGGACAGAGGCACTAAAATGTGGCTGTTCATACTGTTATATATCCAGAGCAGTCTTCAGCGTGGTTTTGTTCCAGATCAACTAGTGCTCTCCCAAATGATTTCACTGCATATTTGGAGTCTTAGTGTGGGCCAAGGACAATTCCTTTTAGGTAATTTGGATGCATTCACGTTTTTTTGGAGGCTGAGGCAATTTAGTAGTATGCGCACAATCGGTCTGAGCCCATTGCCCTCAGGACCAGAGAACAGGGCCTGGCACTATTCATTTCACTAATAAACAGTTACCTGAAATACTCTGCCTTCTAAACGTTGGTCCTGATTCTTCAGATTTAGAGATGTTCAATATCCTGTCTGCAGCCACCTCTCCTGTCGTGAAACTCTGTTTACGTTCTGTTTTGGAGAAGACCTGTGAAAGCAGAGGAAGAGCTGCAATATTTATCTAACAACAGAGATGTCCCCAGATACATTTTTGCTCCCTTGAATGGTGGTGAGGAATTTACAAAACATGGCAGCAAGTTTTACCGCTTTTTGCACCATTTTAAACAGAATGCTGCCACAAAAGCGACGTTGCAGGATGTGTATGCCTTTTATCTCTCTCAGTTTCTGATTTATCAGTGACGAGGATGTTACTTGGACTTCAGGATTTCCCTCCCCTTGCGCCATAGTTATGCTCCGATAGTGGTACTGAGATGTAAGTTGGACTAGTTTATGATTAAACTTAGGAGCACCTTGAAATACCTTCTTACATCAGGGAAGAGTGGAATATCAAACAGAGAACAAGCATCATTAGCATCCACTTTGAACTAAAGAACAAATTTGATAATGTCTGCACTAATTTGGCATCTCTCTTTACTCTGAACACCCTTTGTAACACAAGGCAATCATTCCTGTGGCTTGTTTGTTCCTAGCAATCACATAACAATTTTAAACCAGTAAAGCGCCGTGCATCTTAAGTGAATACTTTATACTCATACAACAATTTGCAGTTTATTTTGACACAACCATGGTTTTGAAGCTTTTAGGGGATGTGAAAATCATTGTTGGTACATATAAGAAAAGTCCAAGTAAAACTGCAGTATGTGGTTAACTTCTTCCTTACCCAAACAGTTCATCCGATATTAACTGCAGTGGAAGAAAAATATATTTTTATTTTTCTAACAATAAAAAATTCCATTGCTTGTCCATGGAAAAGATAAAGTAGCATTTTCCTAAGTAGTCTTTGAGAATGAATAAATAGTATGCATCACTGTAAAAGAAGAAGAGAGATCTTTCAACGCATGGACTGTACAGTCCTTCCCAACATTTTAGTGTTGTCAATCCAGAAGTTTAGATAATAAATTTCAACTACAGTATTCCTACACACACTTTTTCCCCCCTCTGTTTTTTTTTTTTTTTTTTAAACATTTGGAAACCTCCTACATCTCTGAAAATGTTAATAGGCTAATTATCACTGAGTTAATTTGCAAGTCATATTCCCTCCTGCCCCCACATTAAAAAAAAAAAAAAAATCTCCTCCCCCATTTTATTTTTCAGCAAGTAAAAAAAAAAAAAAAAGGCGAGTGAACTTAGCCACAAAATAAGTCAAGGGAAAAATGAAGTACTAATTAAGAAAGCTGGGGTTTTATGCAAATGACTTCTTCACCGAAGACAGTCTAATGAATGTGCCCTGAGTCGATCCGTGTGCGTTTTCGCCAAGCTGACAGCTGGCTCGGAGGAAGGTCAGACAGAATCAAGCGTGCACAGAGCATAATCCTTCAGATTGGCAGCTCTGCCCCCTGGTCACTGTTTGATTATCTCCCAAATTGCTGTATTTCACAGAGATAATGATTTTTTATGGTCACAGATTTGAAGACAACTGCTGTATCCTGAGGGTTGTCGTTCTGCAAGGAGACACTGCTGCTTCCTTCAGAGGAGAAGGGGGGAAAAAAAAAAGTTGCTCTCTCTTTTTTCCCTTTCTCCCCCACTCTCCTTTCCCCACCTTCTTCTATTTATTTATTTATTTTATTTATTTCTATTTCTTGCAGTCAAGAAGAGCCCCCATTCCTACCTATTAGGCAACTTGTCCCATCGCAGCGTCTCTGGGAGGAGGGCGACGTGCTGCTGCAGACATTCCCGCGCTAAGCCCGACCACATCTCGTGGAGATAATACAATTCTCCAACGAAGTATGAAGGAGCAAACATTCAGGAGGGGAGAAATCAAGGGTGGAGGCGGGGGGGGGGACACGCGACTCTGAAGGAATTCTCTGCACATGGTTGCTGTTCATCACTGCTTGGTGGCTTGCTGTCCTGATGGCCAGATATGTTGGGCCTCAGGGCGTTGTAAAAAAACATCGCGGGCCAGGAAAGGGGATAAGTGCCAGAGGCAGCAGTGGTGGAGATAGTTTTCAAAACAGGCCAGGTGCAGATGTACAAACAACACAGCATCTCACACTATTCACATCCCTCACATTGGCACCTGTGGATGGATTTCCCCTTTGAAGCTCAAAACCCAAAGAGGTAAATGCTTCTAAAAATGTGGGCACTCCAGAAAAAATGGCATTTAGTGCTCCAGGAAGGATTCAGTCAGAAAACATGAACTGTTTGTGTCCCAAAGAACTGGTCATGCATTATCAGATGAAATGCTTTTTCCTTGGAAAAATGTTGTCAAAAGTGAGCTTTGCAAAAGAAGATGTTTGCCAAGATAGACGAGGGCAGAACTTCTGGCAAAATTAAAATAAAACATTCTCGGGTGTAAAAACCCCATTGTCCTCCTAGGTCTCAAACTATATCAGAATAGCCAATAGCTTGGTGGCTTGATCGCTCAAGGGGAAGATTGAGGGACCCAAGTAAAAGATATGGATTTATCAATCTATTTATTTATTAATCCATTTATTAAATATTTAATTGAGGTGCCCATTTATGAATTTAATAATTTGAATTTCTGTAAGTATCAGTAGAGAGAGAAGGACGTTTTATGAGTGCTAATGGGTGGTGACTCCCAGAGCAGCAACTCTCATGTGAGATGAGGTGTGTCTTTCCACTGAGTGGAAAAAAATCTTAATGCTTCAGTCGAGGAAGAATAGATTAGAGGTAAAGTCTCAGTACTGTTTCATTCAGAGCTGTAGTTTGAAACTAATTTTCTACACTAGTATGAAGGTCTCAAACAGCAGACTGCACTTGTTCTGCTTTTACCTTTTTTGTAATGCCACAGGGAGAAAGAAACCAATTTTTCCAAAATTTTAATTATTTTCTTAAGCTGGGTTCACTACCGGTGTATTATGAACTGCATATAAAAACAGGACGAGGTGTCAAATCTCTCCTCTGGATCAGTGCAAGAAGCAGCTAATTCTCTACACACCCTCTTTATCCCCAAGTGCTTCATCTGGAAAGCATGAGCAAATTGGAGAGCAAGCAGCAAGTTTTGGAATGAAGTTTTGATCCCTATACTTGGATAGGAATGATTTTGAGGGGCCTGTAAGAAATAGAATCTTTCTGGAAGAGCAACAAATTGTGATAGGGATGTCCTAAGGGAAAAAGAAGATAAAGTTGCATGATGTCTGCACACTTGGTAAGTGGAAAGATTGGCTGGGTATCCCTGAGGCAAAAAAGTAAGTCTGCAGATCAGCTGACTGGTGGGGAGGTCCTTGCTGAGCACCGGTAAATCTATCATAGGGTAAGAGTTCCTTTTCCTGAGGGAAAGAAGAAAGCAAGATATGGATGGAGTCAGCTCCAATGTGGGTTTGTTCCTTTGGAGTAGGCTCTGTTCCACAACTGGTCTGACAATGTTGAGTTCTCCTTCAGTCGCCACAAGGGTTTTTCTTGTGCCTTGTGATGGCTTCTGATCAGACACCTACCTGAGCATCCGAAACTTCCTAGGTCGTGTGCACTGGCTTGCTGCTGTAGGAATTCAGCATGCTGCTTTGGCAGTTCGGTTAAATTGTTGTAGCACTGACTGATGGGTCTCAAGTCACAGTGAAGACAGTAGAAGCAAAAATGAGAAAAAGTGCTTTAGTAATGACTAGTACAGCACCAAATTTAGATGTCCGGAAAACCTGAAGTAGATATTTAGCACTGCTATGGAAACTTCATCTTTATTCTCCTTATATCCAGACCTCTAATGTATACACTGAACCGTGCCCTGTTATTGGAGAAACATAGCATCTAGCTAAAATCACAGAAGGGGAAATCACTCTTGCTTCTACAAGCAGATGAAATAAAATGCACAGTGATTTCATGATTCAGTGTTCCTTTCCTGTACATACTGGCAGGAACTAGAGCACAGATTGACTTGATCTTTTTAGCCTCTGTCTATACTTGCTTGAATAGGTTTCTTCCTTTATTATCCTCAATATGTTTAAAGGCTTGCAGGGAAATAATGCAAGAGCCCTCCTGTGGCTGATTTTAACACCTACCATTCATATTCTTATAGCTGTAAGAGACTAATAGTCAAGTGGCCAGAAGTATCTGCTTTTAATAATGCACAATATCCTCTGAGTTATGGATGGAAAAAGCTGATTATGCTAAACTATCTCCAAGCCTGTATAGAGTTACTTCCTACAGTCGATTCACACTTATTTTTCTAGGCACTGTGCTAGCATTTTTTAAATTCCCACACACTGTTGTTCACAATATTGTTATAAGCAAATAGCTAACTCTCTAAACAAGTTTATCTAGAAATTCACCCACAATTTCACATGGGAAAAGGGGATCTAACTAAACCCTCTCCTAGTATCTCACATGTTTGTTTTGTCTTCAGTGCCTGCAATCTTCCAATGTCTGTAGACTATTGCTTCCCCTCAGGGCTGTATGCATTGCTTTTAATCCCTTCTTTTAAACTGATCCCTCACAAGTCCCCACTCTTCTCCAAATGCATTTGTTCTTTTTTTTTTTTTTTTTTTCCAGTCACAAGTATCTAGATGGATGAGGTACTCCCACTAAGTTGCACCAGGGCTTGCTATTGAAGAATTGCTCCTCTGCTTAAATATGTAAGGACATTGCATTCGCAGCCTCAAATCACACTGACCTCATGGTGACATTTTCTTGACCCCGGTATTCATGAACAGCCTTTAGCTTTCACATTCAAGTTGTTTTCCAAGAGTTTCTTCATTATTATTTTTCAGTTGTAAGGTATCTTCTTTGGTTGGGGCAGGATTTGGTGTCCTTAAATCATTCTATGCATTAAGAGAAGAATAACTTCCTAAGCCAGGTAAGCTCAGTGATGTTCACGGAGGGCTGAGCTGCCTTAGATAGGTAGCACAGGAACCACAGAGTAGCTGAAGTCTCAAATCTCCAGCCTGCGTTGCTGACCAGCAACTTCTTCATCCAGCCATGCTCTCAGGAGCAGAGACCAGCTGAGAAACTGTAGTGTCGTTACTAGACTCCACCAAAACCAGAAGATACAAAGTAAGGTTTGGAATCAAAAGTCCAAGTTTGTATTCTAAAGTCTAAAAGAGGATGTATTTATTTTTTCATCTGAATCAGTCCTGGTTATTCTGGCTGCCTGCCTACCTGCCAAAAACTGGAGAAGAAATCACACTGTGATAGAATCCTGGAAGAAAATAAATAAAATCCCTCAGGCTATTGGAATAGTAAGCATTAGCCCTTAAGGAAAAAATCTTTTTTTTTTGCTAACTAATAAGGTATATGAACAGTGTGAGCCCTGGATAGCTATGGTGGAAGAGATTAAGATTCAAGTTAGTGCTGTCTTTCATGCAGACTGGGGATTTTTACTGCACTTTTTCACATCACAGATGAGTGCTCCAAGCACCAAGCCAAAAGATCTTTCAAAGTGGATGATCAGCAATTCTTTTCCTGATGCAAGAAAATGCTTCTGCTGCTTTTGTAAGAACAGGTGCATACATTACCTGACAAAATTAATTTTGACAAAATGAATTTTTTCTACACATAATGATTTAATGAGGAAACTCTTGACTTCCTTAGCGACCTCTCTTTTTGTATCATTGACTTGATGAAAAATTTGAAGTCTACAGGAAAAGTGAACTCTGTTGGCTATCCTATTTTAGATCTAAGCCACAGTTTTGCAAGAACAGCATAAGGAGTTGTGCGTATTCTCAGTGAGAAGAATTCAAGACAATGACTTACATTTTGGAAAATACTTAAGAAACACAACAAACTTCATAATCTGAATGAATCTGTAAGCATCAGCAGACAATGTTCAACATAATTATTTGGCAACAGCACCACTAGATTAGATGAACTCTTCAGAGAAGCAGGGAATAACGCTGCAGGACATGATGAATAGATTATCAGTCCAAAAGGACTTCTCACTGGTACAAAACTGGTACAGAGCCAAAGTGGTAGTGGAAATACTACAGTTTTTAAATGCTTTTAGGGTTTTTCAAGCAGGTAATGTTCAGAGCTCATGTGTGAGTATAACTCACTGAAAAAACATCAATTCTGCATAAGACTAAATAAATCGGAAAGAAACTAAAATCGGTTCTGGAGTGAAAATTGTTGGTCTCGTCGATAGAGTACATTCATTGATGCAATTAGTAATCTTAATGTGTGGAAATTTATTGTACTCATTAATACCTAGTAACTCAGTTGAAACAGTTTTATTGATGGCTTCCGAAAGCAAAGAATATCGCAAACAGAATAGTGAAGGAGCCCAACCCTTCCATCCCCTGTGCTAAGGAAATCTGATTTTACCTTAAGACAGAGACTAAAAGGGAAAAGCTATAGATGCATAGCTCTGGAATCACATCAGAACATCTTCCCGACTGCTTATAGCTGAGGCTCCCAGTTCAACAGCAAGTCAGGCTCCCATTTAGACATGCTGTAGTCCCTCATGCTGCCTACCAACTAGGTATAGGTGGCTACCAGCTCAGCCATTGCAGCACTGAGGTTTCACCATCCCAGTAGAAAATCATATACAACTCATTTAGGGGCTCTAGTTCTTCAGAGACAGCACACCCTGCCTTCAACTGTAGTTTAATTTTATAGGCTACCTGTCTTTGTAAATATCTAAAGTAGGAAATCTGGTTATGACACAACATTTCTTCTGAATGAAGCTGACAAGATCATCACAGATTCACAGCTTCACAGAATAACAGATTGGTAGGGCTTGGAAGGGACCTCTGGAGATCATCTAGTCCAACCCCCCTGCTAGAGCAGGATCACCTAGAGCAGGTTGCACAGGATCACGTCCAGGCAAGTTTTGAATCTCTCCAGAGAAGGAGACTCCACAACCTCTCTGGGCAGCCTGTCTCAGTGCTCGGTCACCCTCAGAGACAAAAAGTTTTTTCTCATATTCGGGTGGAACTTCCTGTGTTCCAGTTGGTGCCCATTGCCCCTTACCCTGTCACTGGGCACCACAGAGAAGAGTCTGACACCTTCCTCTAGAAGCTGAGGCACTGGAACAGGTTGCCCAGAGAGGTTGTGGAGGCCCCATCCCTGGCAGTGTTCAAGGCCAGGTTGGATGGGGCTTTGGGCAACCTGGGCTAGTGGAGGGTGTCCCTGCCCATGGCAGGGGGTTGGAACTAGGTGATCTTTAAGGTCCTTTCCAACCCAAACCAGTCTGTGATTCTATAATTAAGCTAATCCCTATCACTAACCTTCCCCTTGCAAACACTGTGTCAGCTGAGCTGCTTTTATCACAATGTTCCATATTATAAAAACTGTACCTCATTATTGTTTATTGACTTTTTTAAAAAATACTTTCTGGTAACAAAATGAAGGAGTTTCTAATCTTGGCTGTGTTCAGAAGATGCTCATGTTGGTCACCTTTTTTTTTTTATGTAGACTGTAAAGAAAGAATAAACTTCTTTGGGAAAGCTGTAAGTAAAGGATCAAACTGCAACTCAGTGGGGGGAAGGGAGAAAAGGGAGGGCAGGGAGATCTATCCCAACCAATTAGGAATACCCTGTGAATTAGGCAGACATCAGTTGCACAACTTCACACATCCTCCCCAGCCATGCCCCTGGATAAAAGAGAGAACCACAATGGTAGTTAAAACAATTATCATTCAGTGGAGCTTGATTCTAAACTGCTCTGCTAGGAAGTGGCAAGGAGCATTCAGATCCTAACGCAGCAAGCAATCGCTTTTTCCTCCCCTTGGGTAGAGAAGCTCCTGGCTTTTTAAGCAATTCTGTACCTCTGAACTAGTCCTTGCAGGGCTTTGGGGTAGCACGCCAGTGGCACTGCATCCCATTATCATCATTGCATGTCACTGGAGGCAACAACAGGAAAGAGATGCAGAAAGGACTGGGAATGAGAGGAGACGTGAATAACAATATACTGCTCTGTGCTGAGAAAAGCAGGACAAGGTATTGAGAGGGCTGCTAGAGCAACAGAAGGAGGAGAGGTGGAAACAAAAGACAGAAAAATTAACTGAGACAGAGAAATAAAAAATTGAGCTTAAGGAAGTTCCTAAGCAAACTAAGAGCCTGCCCCACTTTTAAGGGGAACTAAAAACCCACACCATAAAAAGCACAAATGCTCTGTCTTTGCTGACATATTGAATGCATGGCCATTGCATGGCCTCTAGGTCAGCTGGCACGGTCTAACTGCATCCACCTTCTTAAAACCTCTTAAACATTCAACTCAAATCTAGACAGCTACATCTTGCCTTCTAAATTTGACCTCTTAAATTGCAGACTGATTCCCTGCTCTCACTGATATTATCTCCCGTTGTACATGTTCTTCAAGAAAGAAAGCCTGAATGGTAATAATTTAGGAAAAATTCACCTAACAAATCTCCATTTTTTGCAGGGCTCCAGATTTCTTTTCCACTGTCATTGAGCCATCTGTCAATTTACCATAGCCATACAGCCAAAAGCTGTGAGGCTGCTGTAGCATTCTTCAAAAATCCAAGTAAAAGAATGGAAACATGGAATGAGGTTCACTTTCATGATCTTGTTGCCCTGTCATCTTCCTTATTCAGCTTTAGCTGTCAGTGAAGAAAGTGAAACTGTCAGATTACAATTCATGTGATGCAATTTAGACTTTTTGAAGACATAAATTGCACCCTCAACCTATTTCTTTCCTTTGACTTGATGGGAGTCCAGACAGTCACCCCAGAGACAGATAATTGCATAATAGACTTCCAGACTCACTCTGATGATTCTCACTTTGACATACAACCATCTAGGACCTTCCTGTTTGATGAAACATAAGGATTGTCTTATTTCCAAATCTTTGTTACCATCATTCATCTCTACATATAAAATTGATTCATTTCCATCAGCCAGTTCCAATTATTTCCCAATTATAGGCAGCTCTTAGATATTTTAAATCAAAGAGCACCATTGTGATGATTAGTCTAATTTCTGTCATACCACAAAAAATAAATGTCATCCATTTGGTCTAAGTCCCATAAACAACCTTTTCAGTTTGGGAAGCATCAATTTAGTAATGGCTGTTGCCCAAGCTGGACATCAGGGACTATATATGTCCACATTACTTTCTGATGACTCTATCTAAATGCTCCATTATTCAATCTTCAACTGTCTTGCCTTCCCAGAGCTAACGTGAATGTAAAATGTTGCAGAATAGATAATTTCTGTCTGAAAGATGGAATTCTTAAAGTATCTTGGTGTTGCTACTATAGCATTTCAGGCTTTTTTAGAAGGGTGTTGTGATGCAAGTGTTCATCATTGACATGGTCATGAGCCTTGAACTCATTTCTAGGTGAGATATTCACCATTTTGGTCTACTGCAAAGATCCTGTCTGCATTCCCTTCCATGGGTGTATCTTTGCAGAATGAAATGGCCCTTGCAAAGGTCTTGGAAAGCAATGGCTATTCTGTCTTCTTTCTCCTAATCTGAGACATTCTTATGAAAGGTGGGGGCATGGGTGGGAGTAAGGGGCAATCTCATTGCTCTCTACAGCTTCCTGAGGAGGGGAAGTGGAGAGGGAGGTGCTGATCTCTTCTCCCTGGTATTTGGTGATAGGACGTGGGAATGGTTCAAAGCTGTGTCAGAGGAGATTCAGACTGGACATTAGGAAGCATTTCTTTACTGAGAGGGTGATCAAACACTGGAACAGGTTTCCTAGAGAGCTGTTTGATGCCCCAAGACTGTCAGTATTTAAGAGGCATTTGGCCAATGCCCTTAATAAGGTGCTTTAATTTTTGACCAGCCCTGAATTGGTCAGACGTTGGACTAGATGATGTTGTAGGACCCTTCCGACGGAAGTATTCTATTTTATTCTGTCCTGTTCTGTTCTATTCTACTTTATTCTACTCTACTCTGTTCTCATTTGAGGCTTTTGTTTTCAATTATGGACTTCAGTAGAGCTGAAAAATTGTAAGAATTAGTAACTCAGCTTTTTTCCCCATGACAGATTTTGGCCAGCACAGACACTTTTTGATACCTTTCATGAACTTATAACCTGAATGCAGAAGCACTGGGAGAACTTCATGCAGGCCAGGGCAAGTAGTCAACTCTGGCTACAAAAAGCACACTAACAATCTTGGGTAAAAATGGAGAAAACCCCCACCCTTCATTTATTCCTGCCACAGAAAATTTACAGCATGGACCAGGAAATAATATTCAAAAGCAGCATTACACCCGCAACCCAGAAGGCTCCATGGATCTTGGGATCAATTAAGGCTTCTATCAACTTTGCCATTGCCTCCACCAGACTATGTGTAGCCTAACAGCAGCTAAGTACATAGATATCTAATCTCCAGTACATATCCCATTCACGTATGCCTGAGCAGACATGTAGAGAAGCATCTCAGGGATATTTTTTCCATCATTAGCATCAACAGTTTTTCCTTATGAATATTTGCAATAAATAAATGCTTGATATGGGTACACTTGTAACACAGCAGGGAAGAGGGGAGAGTAGGGGGAGGGTTACGTTCTCATTTCTTGGCAGAAATAAAAAAAAACTATTCAGATTTAGCTGTGTTTGGAATAAATAAAAAACAAACAAACATCTCAATGCACCCAAAGGCTTTGTATAGCTGGAAGCTTTATTGATTCACATACCACCCACATAATCTGCCAAAATGCACTACACTTTTTTTTTTTATTATTTTTTTTTTTTTTTAAATCTTCTTCACAGGAAAGTCTAACCCTCCAAGCTCATTTATTCGAAAGAAAAGAATTGAATAAATCCTTTAAACACTACTAAGTTTGCTCTGGAAAAGGCTTTTGGTTGTGACTCAAAGGCAATGCATTCTTTTGTCCTGTGGGAGCTGCATGAATTGTTTTGGAGCACCATGCCTGGCCCACAGAGAAGAGATGACTTTTTTCTGTCATAGTCGACAGCAAAACAGAAGTTGTTAGATAGGGTTCTTAGAAAGGGAGAAGTTCATATCAGGTCACTAAATTTCAGCATGCTCCCTGGAAACCATGAAACTAAAATCCCCAAATGCTGACAGTTATACGGGAAATCTTCTGGAAGAATTGCTGTGACTTCTGTTTGGAGTGGGAGCAGAAAGAGGAAATATCCCTGCAGACGCGCTGTGTGTAGCAGCACGTAGCCTTGTGAGGGCTCTTTCACTGTGTCCACGCTGTGAGACGAAGAATGGTAAAAGCAAGATTAAGTATCTGAAGCTGCATGACTTGTGTGCTTTCTACCCAAGTTACTTGTGGTTGTCTGGTGGTAGCTAGTTCTAAGTGTCCACCCAAATCTTGGGATGAACTGGGACATTTCTCTACTCCTGAGGCAAACTGGCACAAAAGACTTTGCACCTACATATATATATATATTTCTTTTTTTCTTTTCCAGAACTGGATGGATGCATCCAGACCTTTTCCTGGGAATAGTCTCTAGTCCATGCTAGCTCATGAGCAGTGTCAGACATGTTTTACAGATTTTGTTGTATGGGATAAAAACCATGCCATACCACTCAAAAATGTAAAAGTATGTACAATTGCATTCCAGTGCCAGAATTTTTATGGGGCAGTATAGATGTAGTTGGAGGGATTTAACTCATCTAGTTTTAGATAACTAGAAAGTTTATCTAAGCTAGTTACTCACAATGCTCTTTGCAGTCTACCAAGAGAAAGAGACATTTAGGACATAATTTATGGCATTTTAAACAAAACTTCCCAGATACATCGGATGAATTGACCCCAGGATGTTCATTTCTCTCCATTGTCTATGTAAGGAGCCCAACATGGTTAGCTCAAAGATAAACATTTACACGGTAGGTACGTACCATCAAATAAGAACGAGTTCAACTCAGCTGGCCCTACATCGCGGGCTTTATTTTTCTGCTTGGCACTTCTTTCTCATCATCTGTATATCCCTCCACCCCGAAAGAGGGAACATGAGAAATGTGCAGTGCAAAAGTGACTCTCCTGAATGCAGAATTCTTTCACCCTTCCCAGCCACAGGAATAAAGACCGACCTGGTGCCAAACAGCTCAAGAGCTTTGGTTCATTTTCCTGCAGTTAAGAAGCTAAGGCCAAAGTAGAAAAGAAACTGAGATCACGCAAATCCCAGCCACGTGTATTAAACAGAAAATCATCCTTCAGACTGGCTAAATTAGTTCATCAATAAGATGCTTGAAGGGCAAGATTTCATACTTGCAGACCGTTGCCAGCAAAATATAAAAGCGAACGAGGCATTTATGGAATTGTATATTTCTTGGATGGCAGCTTAAAAATTAGACTTAATTGAAGGGCTAAAAAGAAAGCAGTTTCATTGTTAGGAATGAAGGGTTTAAAAAAGAATTAAAGAAATTTTCAACTTGGGTGTAGGGCATAATTACAAAAACATTAAAGCAAATAATTGGTAGCACTGTAATTTTTTCCTCCCCAGGTAACTACCATATGTATTACACAGTGAATCATTGACTCTGTCCCTCCTATCATTAATTACTGTGATGCATAAATAATTGGAAAATTATATGTTCCAAAAATGATTTAGTAATACATTTTATGCATCTAATAAGCACAGGCTTTTAATCATCACTAGACATGTTATGATAAATTTTACTCTCCGTCTCAACTATTCTGTTATCTCTCGCTTATACGGCTGCCATCTCCTTGCATGCAAATACCACTAAGCCACTTCGCATCACATACTTCCTGGTGGATGCCTTTTTCCGGACTTTATTCTGCTAGACGTTTTTGGTGTTGATATTTTGGCTTGAAATTCATTTAAGGGTGTTCTTAGCCTCACAGAAACACATTAAACTGTTTATCCTAAAACTGTAAATTATTGTTTAATTTAAATGGAGATGTCTTAATCTGTTTTTTCCATCCATTTAAAACAGTATGTACCTTTTGTTTTGTACAGCAGGGACATTTCAAAGCTGTTGCTATATATGAACTGAAATATCTGAAAATCTACTCTTTTTAATTAGAAACAGCAAAACATATTTTAACATGTGCTGATCATCATGGTATCTGTTATTTTCTTTCTTCAGTTTTAACACATTATGTTTGACACTCCATCGTCAAGTTATATGACTCAACACCTTAAGGAACAACTGAACCTGGAAAAGCACAAGAACCACTGATATGTCAAGATGTTATTTCAAGTTCAACCCAAGCAACACAACCTGTCAAAACTGCTCAAATTAAATTTGCCACTCTGCAGTTAATCAGCCATGCTTACTTTTAGTACTGTTTACAGTCGCATTGCTTACAGAACTTGCGGCTTTTACACACAAGAGAGAAATCTAGGTTTGTGACTGGCCAAGTAAAGTTGATAATAAAGTAATTTGATTCAGTAAACTATCTTCAAATAAGTATAGAGTTTGCAGCAATTTTACACAATCGTATTTCAGATATACACTTGCATAGCAATTGACTACACAAAATATTAAAAATGGTTATTTATTTCTAAGGAAAGCAATATACAGTAGGCTCTGTCTTTGGTGAGCCTATTACTATTGTCTTGAATCTTCTAACGCTCCTTTTTCATGTAAATAAATTAAAAAAAAAAAAAAGTTGCCATTTATCCATAGCTACTTGACAGTCAATTTAAGTATGTCTCAAAGTTCCAAAGATTTATAGATGAAATAACATTTATAATACTTTGAGCCTGGGTTACTGTATAGTTCAGGCTATATAGCACAATGAGTAGCCAAACAGAAAATAAGGTCTTTATTGATTCGCTGAATATAAAAGTTCTTAAAAACTTAACCCTCTTCTCTCAGGACATGTAACACCATTTTAAACCAACTGCTGCTTCCATGAGACTGACGGGGGTTGCAAAAGTAAAATCAGACTTAATGACTACTGTAAGTATGAGAGGGGATTCAATCTATACCATGTGTCATACTTACTCCCTGTATTTAGAAGGTGGCTGCCATCTTGCGATATTCTGCAAGTCAGGGACCGGCTAACAGAGAGGCTTTTCTCTTAAATGATACCGTGGGTGCAAAGTTCTGTTTGGAATTCCTGCTAGATATCCTGTTCCTGTTCGGAGGAGGAGATGCTGCACCTGGAAACTCAGCCCTACCCCTTTGGAAAATGGCACATGCTTCAAGCAGTCCCCTCTGATTCTGCCAAACTGCTCCTGTTACCCCCAGACAAGGGGCTTATGGAGGATGACTGCTAGGACCTCCCGGGGGAATTCCAGGAAAGCCTTTGTATAAAATAACATGTCCTGACCTTATGGAAGCAATTCATAGATGGAAATCTGGATTGCTTCTGGGAGGAAAGGCTCAGTCATTGAAGTCGACAAGACAAATCACTGCCAAGAGTTTCTGTGCCTGCAGAAAATGCATGCCAGGAAAGGAGTGCAAAGACGTCTTGTTAATTCTGTTGCGATCCAAATCATGACAGGAAGTAATGCAGGAAGTTAGGGGACTCATTCACAATGAAGTGTATTAACACTTGAAATAATCTCTGGCAAAAACATGGTATCAGAAAGTTTGACTTAATCATGGCAACATTCACCCTACTCAATTCCCCTCATTTGAACGTGCTGTGAAAACAGGTGCTGGAGAGTTGTGGAACATAGAAGGTGGAAATGTGAGAATTGAAATCCCTTCCCCACTTTCCCCGCACAGCAACCCACTTTGGCTTTCACATGTGCAAATCCCTCAAAGCAGCTTGTCTTCCATGTGAAAGAGGTGCAGTTGGCTGTGGTAATCCCCACTCCACTCCATCACCTCACAGGAGTTTGATATGATGAACAGGTGGAATTGGTGTCTGACTGTCCTGTAAAAAAGAGCATGTAAAGTGCAGCTTGGTTCAGTTCTTATAATTCATTTCAGGACAGTGATTTTCAGCTGTGAAAGCTAGTTGTGACAAATGACTAGTAATTGGCTTTATTTTGGAGTTTCTAAATCTTTAGAGCTCTGTTTTTAACCAAGTCTTCCTACTAGGTTTGGCTAGTTTTAAATAAATATCTTTTTACCTGCAATATGCATAGCTGCTGAACTTCTATCTGGAATAGCTATCAAAGGGATTTCTGAAAAAGAATCTGAGCTTTTAGCTTATATCTGGAATTGTATAAGTGCCAGGTCCTGTTCTACAACCTGGAGTCCATCTGCCATATGCTGGCCACCTCCATACTATAAAACTCTCTCAGTCTCCAAAACGGTTGGTTGCATCCAAACTTCTTATTGTGAAAGGCCGTGCTAACTCCCGAAGCCCACTAAGGAGTCGTGCTGGAAGCCAAAAGTTTACTAGTCTAGACTGTAGTAGACTGGAATCTCAAGATAAGGGAATATCAGAAAGCAATAGTGATATTTTTAAGGGAGTTCCAGGTCTGGAAAGGCTAATATGCTTACTGGATACTGCCTACCGCCATAGGGAAATAGTAAGGAAGAGGAAAAAGAGTCTACAATAAAGGTGTTCTCATGTCCTTAATAGTAGAAAAATACATTGGAAAATTGCTTCCAGATAGGTGGGAGAAAACATCTTATCATCAGAGAGTTGAAGAGCCCAGACTTATCAAAAAGAAAATGAAGACAGAGCAGCATTACTTTTTCAAGGAGAAACTACCCTGAACTAACAGGCTGTTTAATCAGGCAGGTAAAGGCATAACAAAATCCAATGGCTGAAAGCTGGAAGCAGAGAAATTCGAATGAAGAATTAGACACACGTTTTAAACTGTGAGGGCAATGTAGAACTGGAACACATTGCCAGGGCAAGGAATGGAGTTTCCAACATTCAGTGTCTTCAGATCAGGTGTAGATAACTTTCTGACGAAGCTTTAATAAAGACACCTGTCAATAAACTGAAAACAGAGTCAAATGTTAATGCCTTCCAAGGATGTTTATACAACGAAAGTGGATTAGACAACCTAATGCATTTTCATGGCATGAGGACCTGTGAATTCTTCACCCCAGTAGGGTCAAGTATCAAAGTGGCCCTACAGCAGCCTTGGTGAGATGGGTAGGGTAGATCTAAGGCAGGAAGGATTCAGGGGAAAGGAAAACAACGACAATTTAGGATCACAGAGAGACAGATTTTATTTGAAGGATCAGAGTCTCCCTTTCTTTCCCTTACTCGTACTCTCCTTGGCAAAACACTTGGAGAAGGGAATGCTTGTGATCTATCATAGTAAACTAAACAGCTCCAGGAAATATTCACAAGCACTGAAACTTGATAATCTATACCATTAAACTGTGTGGATGGGAGGTTATTTATCTTTAGGCCCCTAGCCCTCACCCAAACCATTTGCAAATTAGGAAAAGCCGAGGATCCATGCCAGTAGGCACTTCAGATACAGCCTGCTTGCTTGAGAAGCTAAGGGAGTTCAAGAGTATGGATGTGGGCCATTCTGTGCTAGCTGGCCTCACTGATGGAGAATTAGTCTAGGCATGTTTAATTTAATGGTATAGACATAATTCTTGTTTCCCTAGGCCACAGTAGTTATCCAAGGAGATATAAACTAATTTGAGTTAACTTATAATAGACCTCACAGTTCTCAGGACAAGATAGAGGATTGAAAATAAAGGTCTAGAGACTTTACTTCTGCTTAGTATTTTCCCTAGCACTCTGAAGATATGTACTATACTGTAGTTTTTTATCTGAAAGTAATCTGAACAATTTTGCAAGGGTTCACAGTCTCTCTGTGTGCAGCTGCTGGAGTGCGTGCACCGAAGCAGGAATCTCCCACTTTTTCCACCCAGAAAAAATTGTGCATAACTGTTGTAAGACCTTTTCCCAAGGTGACACAGTAGTAAACCCAGAGAGGAAAAACAAGATTCGTTTCTTCCAAGTCAGGTGCTCTCTAACTTTGAGCTATCCTTATCTGTGCTCATCGATGTGAGAAAAGGAGGTGATCCACAGGGACTATTCATGTGAGGTAGGGCCATATTACTGAACTCTCCCTTTGAGAGACTTTCTGCTTCCTTCCCTCCCTTCCCCAAATCAAATCCATTTACTACTTTCAGGCAGGGATAGAGTCTCCAGTGTCACATTAGACAGTGTTTTCATTGACCAGCAGCCAATATATGAAGCCAGTATATATTGCTTCAATGAGTCTGTCTAAATGACCTCAAGGAATGGATTTCAGGTCATATCATGGACTGGCACTATCCGAACAAGACAGATCAAGACAAGGATTTTGGTGTGTCAGATGTGGTTTTAATGTAGATTGAGACATGACAAGTTGTCAAAGAAATGCCATCAAATATTAGTGTTTCTTTTCTTTAAAATACGATATTGTGTATTTCTATCATAAGTCTTGCATAAAACAAGAAACAACCCCCCAAAAGTTTATTTTGGGCCTTTGTTGAAAAGCGAATGCCAAAGTGTTCCTAGTAGTACACAGAGTAGGACTGCCCTACTAGCAATAAAGTACAAGAATGAAGATTTTATTGCCTTATTGTATTTTTGAAGAGAACATAAGAAAGAGTTGGCAAGCTATTTATCCATTTTCAGCTACAGATATTTGAACCCAGACTTTCCAAATTATTGTCTAATCAACGGACCATGAAATCACCTATCATAAGACAATTCCACTCTTGCATGTCTAAGGATTTGAAAACAACAGTTGTTCTCCATTTATGACAATAATAGAAAGAATTCCACATTTTTTAATTTTGTCCACTTCCAAAAAAATTAGGAGTTGAGTGCAAACTCACTGCTAGCCTCCAAGTAATGGCTACTCTGTCATTCCTCTCAGCTGAGGTGGTGAAAATCATTTTGCTGAACTACCTCTCTGCAATGAGCTGTTAAAATCAAGCTCCTTCTCCATGACAGTACACAGGCTAATTTAAATCATGACCATTACAAGCTGACTCCTCCAGCTGACAATGAGAGAAAAATACTTGTCTCAGATAGACCACTCTTTGTGATGCTTCAGGGAGCTTGTTATTCCTGGCAGCTCAGAAAGCTGCTTCTTTTAGCTCATGCTCTGGAGAACATTGCCTTTGTCTCCGGAGTTCATCATTTTGATCCTCAGAGTCTAGCACAGTCATTCACAAATTAAAGAAAATAAAAGAAGAAAGCATACGGTCTGGAAAACTGTTATAGAATAGAATCATAGAATGGTTTGGGTTGGAAGGGACCTCAAAGATCATCTAGTTCCAACCCCCTTGCCATGGTGATCTAAACTATCTCTGTGACAACACTGGGCATGGCATCCACTCTCCTTTACGGAGCAAGGATTCAACCTTCAACTTCAATCTCCCGTGTCCCACCACAAGACGTGTGTCCCCATGTCTCTTCCATAATCTCATATGTCAACTGCCATTGATCTATGATCTTTTATCTCTTTATATGATCTTGCATGCCAGATGCATTTGCTCACTGCACAAATCCCTTGGATCCCTAAAGAGGATAATTGAGAAAACCTCACACTTCAGACAAGGAATTCTCACCTCCCAGCAATGCCCTACATCCCAGAGCTCCTTCTTAAACTAGTACATTTATATGTACATTTTTCCCCCATCACTTCTATCGGGAGTTAAAGTGATTGACCCTTTCCTTAAAAACTCAGCCTGCATCGTCATGTTCCATAGCAAGTTGTTTAATCTTTTAAAAAAAAGAAAGTCTCTGAAATTACTCAGATCTTTGTTAGATCAGCATTTCTTTTTCAAAACAAATCTTGAATGCAGAAACATTAGCCAAAAAATGAGGAGGCAGGAGAAGGAAGGCAAGGGATGGAAAAGACAATGTGATCAATTGCTGGCACTTGACGGTTATTGTTGAGTTAAGGATATATTTGCCTCGTACTTCTAGATGTTGTAGCATATTTAATTTCATCATGTTTATTGGAAATCTTCCAAAACTTATTATTTATGAGACATGGGCCAGCAGACTCCGTAGCCAGCATTGGTCCCTTTACATGCAGTCAGGTGGGTGAACCTGGTTTCACTCTCCCCAGCTGCAGAGCTCCTCACTTCACTGACTTCTTCCCTTTCCTACTCCCTGCATCACTCCCCCTGCATGACATCTCTGGGCATCAACAAAAAGGCAACTCTGCTCTGTTATCAGCTCAGCTGAGACAGAGTAAATTAGGAGGTTTCCCTTAATCACTCTAGGTGCAGGTTTACTGAAAAATTTATCTCTGTCTACAGGCCAGGGCTGCAGTCTCCCAAGTGGGAGAAACCTTCTGCTAATTTGAATTTGTCAGAGTGGAGCTGTCTGGTTGCTTTTATAGCTGGGGAGGACAAACTAATGATTTTTTATTTTTATTTTACTTTAAGCAGGAAAATATATTAAACAAAATTGGGTTCCTCAAACAGTGCCTGGGAATGAGGTTTTCTTTCCTGTTACAGAAGCTGGAATCGTCGAGCACTAGTTCAGAGCTAATATTTTGAAGCAGGAGGTTTTTAAACTCAGCTATATTGCTTGCAGGTCAGACCCAACCCCCTGAGATTTCCCTCTTCCCCTTCCCCTTCCCCTTCCCCTTCCCCTTCCCCTTCCCCTTTCCCCTCCTTTTTGTTCAAAATTTTCTTTTGCTTTCTTATATATAACACAACACAGAAAAAGTGGGAAATGTTCCCATGACCTTTCCTAGTGTAGAATTTAGAAGGATCCCATGGGCTGCTCTAAAAGAATGTTATTGGAGTCCCTGCTCCGGAGTGGCTGGAATGCAGAGCATGTAGGTTTGTGCACACATGCACGTGCACGTATGTGTGTATGAACAAGCACTGTGAGCAGTTAATGCATGTCAAGCTCCATGTTGTTATATGTCAGGGCAGATGGGAAATTTTTCAAGAGGATTGTCTCTGTTGTATCTGAGTGGTAGAGCTAGTCAAAATATTTCGGATAAATATTATTCTTTAAAGAGAAACATGTTTTCTTTAACCCCCTTATGCAAAGTCCATAAAAATGTCTGTCGTTCTATCATTAATGTTAATTAAAACTATAAGGATGTGATGAATAAATATATATGATAGTTTGAAGTAAAATATGAAAAATTATTCCAAAAGACGAGTAGAAGTTTTCAATAATTCCCAACAATTTAGGGAGTGGGAGGATTATTAATTTAGATTTCATTTCCTCATATCTGTTGAGCATCTGTTGTCTGAACTGTCACTTACTGATCAGAAGATCCAAAAGCCATAGTAGAGAAGCTGAGATACAACCTGGGAGATGCTTGACTGTGAACTTTTCCCAGCACCTTCATGGAAAAATCCATTTTGATGAATCTTGTGTCTTTACAAGCCGTTGAAGTGCCCTTGATTCAGGAGGAGAGAAAGCACTCCTCATCCATGCTGTATCCAGCACGTGTTGCGTGATCTTTGCTGTTCAACCTTGAGGTTGAATGATGTGATACGAGACCTTTGGGTTGCTGAAGGGTTCACCTCCTGTTAGCAGAAGTTGTAGCGTGTGTTATCTCACAGATGATACTCGGTAACCTGGCTCCTGGAACATATTCACTAAATGTCTCATCAGCCATGAACCACAGCACTGATGGAAGCATCACAAGATTAAAAAACCCCAAACAAACAAAATCTAAACCCAAAGTTTTTTTTAAATTTTTTTTTAATCATTCTGAAAATAAAATGGGCAATTATTATTTTTTTTTTTCTGGGTATTGCTCTTAGTATAATAACGTATTTAAGCATTTGCTTAACTTTAATAATAGGGGAAGTTTCACTGACTGCAATAGGTCACATTCAAAGTGATAGAAGAAGGCACAGAGATTCCTGCTGAGCAGAGATCTCTAGCAAGGATAAATCTGATTTTGATAGAAAGAAAGAGCCAATTTTACAGCAACAACAAAAAAAAGTGAGCTGAGGAACTTGAAACTGCATATTGGTCTGAGATGCTATTTTATGTAGCCATTTGAAGAAGCAAGACGATGTTAAACCAGTTCAAAAAGGAAAAAAAAAAAGCAAGTAAAGAAGAAAAATTCTTTAGGAAATTCTGTTTTGCTTTCTGAGAATGAGTGATTAAAATATTTGTCTAAATAATTGATGTGATTTTCTTTGATGTGGCAACATCGTGCTCTTACTGCTCAAATTCTTACGGCACAGGAGTGTCTGAGGGATATAATAGTTAACATTTGTGAAGAGCTTTGCAGATAAAAGCTCTGTGTAAGTGTAATTACACTTCCAGTTGAGGAAATACACTTTCCTTCCTCTGTTGTTGTCCATTCTGATTCCTATTTCTTTTTTCTCTTTCCAAAGAATAATCTTTTTTTTTTTTTTTTTTTAAAATGTTAAAAGAGAAGTCTGTGGATGATTTATCTGTTACGGTGGACTCCAATCCAATTTTTTTTTGTATAATGACCAAATACGTCTGTTTTCTTTTGCAAATGGATTGTGTTTTAACACGATACTGAAGTATTTTGTATCACGGTGACAATTATATTCTAGATGGCTAAAGACATAAAAATGCAAGTGCACACTGAATATCTTTCTTGTTTGAAAGAGTACCAGAAAACCCCAGTTCGTATTAAGAAATGTGGCATACAGACTGTTTTACCTCCAGTGTTTGTGATTAGAGTTCTAATGCCATACTGCTTTTAAGTGTGACAATTTCATTTCTACATTGCAATGACTTTAGTCAATGATGAGGAGAGAAAGAAAAAAAAAAAAATCCACAACAAACCACCAACAAAATACCCTGATTATTTAACAAGAGAAAACCCAAAATAATCAGCTCTATCTCAGGAAAGAAAAAAGGCACACAGGCAAACACAGTATTGTACTGGAAATGCAAGCTTTTTATTATTATTATTTTTAAATAACAAACAAAACATCAAAACATTTTTTTCTCCATCATAAAAAAAACCTGACTTTGATCCCCAGTACAGCCATTGAGTGGAAAATTGAACCACACTATAATTGCTTTCCCTGTGACCGATAAAGTGGTGTAACAAATTTTGTGTTTGAATGATAAAATCAGCAATTGGCCCCTAGCAATTCCTTCTACCATTCCTCCAAGGACACCAGCGTCCCATCAGGCTCCAGGGCTAGAGCAAAGGCTGAAGAACTGTAAATCTACTCCAAGTTGTTGTTGTTGGATACTTGCTTTCTCTGATGCTCTTTTTTTTTTTCTTTTTTTTTTCAAATAGAAAGCTATGTGAAAAGAGTTTATGTGTTTATTTCCTTGATTTTTAAATGGCTAGGGTAAATACTTCTAGATCAACTGAAAAATACAAATAAAATGAAAGAATTAGGTGGAAGCTTATTGTAGCCATATAAACTAAAACGATCCAAAATAAAATATATTTTACTCTGGAGTAAAATCTTGTTAGAAGGTGAAAATTGCTTTGCTCATAAGCACAGATAAGTCCCGGAGCTTGTAGATGCAGAAAACACCTAAAAAGAATTTCCTCCCAGGAAGGGAGGAGGGTTATATTTTAAGCTCATTTTGATGAGGTTTTAAGGTAAGAAGCAAATCTTTATCTCATAACCGCTGAATTAGCAATTAAAGGAGTTTGAAAGAAATGGAAATTTTAGATGCAAAGAAACAATCATATTTATCTCTGTTTATTTGTAAGTCTAATTAAAGAAAAGAGAGTGTGAACTGAGCGTTATTTGAATTTACACCTTTAAGCTGATTATAGACTTAGGAACCTCATGTTTGTCCCCTATTTTAAAAGTTGTTCCTCTTTGTTCACTTTTCTTCCGCAACAGATAGGATGTTTAGTCCAAATCTGCAAAGGTGTTTTTCGCTTCTCTCTCAGAAATTCCCACGAGCTCTACCCCAGGTGGTACCTGAGTGGGCAGTGCCCAACTGCCTTTGCAGCTCTGGCTTTCTTTGAACTAACAAAATTCACTTTTGCAAGACACAGCGGCCCCTGCTTTGTAATCATCTACCTTATTGCAACTATGTGAGTAGATGGGAAAGAATAAATTATTTCTTATTTTCTCTCTTTTTTAATAGTTTTCTCTCTAATGCTATTTTTATACCTTCTACTTTAGCCATCCCTAATGAAAGTGCCAGGTTGCTACCTCCAGGTGAACTAAAGGCGTAGAGGTGAGTGCTCAGCTGGTGAAAACTGTCATTGCTTCTTGTTTCCTTGGTGACAACGTAGGTGCAATATCCCTTTCCTCACTCGCCTCAGTTTAGGTCATACACTACATTATTTAGCGTTCCCTACTGTTAGGATAAAATAATGATCAGGAAGCCACCTTGAGATTTAATGCACGGTGCTTTCACTTTGAAATAAATAAATTAACGCAAGCAAATGACTAATGCCATGTCCTGCTGTCTTTATTTCCCTTGCTGTCATTTCACTGATACGGTTTACAACATAATGTACAAATAATTTTAATGGCAGAACTGGTGGTAGGCAGGAAAGTAGATGGCAATATGAGGAAGATGAGAATGAGTAGCCAGGTTTAGGACCTTGGACTGGATTGCTGTGAAAAGAAAAAAAAAAAAAAAAAAAGGCATAAGAAAATGTACAATAAGCCGTACCCTTAGTCAGGCCATAAATATGGGCTTTGAGAGAATAAAAATTTAAAGTCTGTGACTATGTCTGTAATAGCAAATTAAATAGTTACGGGCATAGAGACTAAACATTGTAATTGTCCTGGTGCAGTCCAGGTAGCATTGACCTGACACAGCCTGGGACTTGGCACGGTCCAGAGACCGTTCCCAATAGGTAGTTTGGATGTAGCCATTCAGTTTTGGAGGTCCAGATAGATTAATAGTATGGACATAGATCGTCCCATCCCACCAGCCTCTAGTGTTAAATCAACCTGGCACTATTTAATTTTTTAATACAGAACTAATTGTTCTCCACATTTATTAATACAGAAAGAACTGTGGCTCCACATCACCTGCACAGGCAGGGTTTGAGAGGGAGCCTCCTTTGTTACCTAAAGCAAAACTGCTATGACCTTTGAAGATTGGCTCCCACTCAGCTGTAGTGGTTTAAGACTATATTTGGCTTACCATCAAACCAGATCTTTGACATAGCCAACTTAAATCCAAGCACACAAGCCAGAAAAAAAAAAAAAAAAGGCAATTTTAAAGGTCTTTGGAGGAAAGTATTATTTAAAACCAGATTATTTCACTGATCTAGGGTTAAACAGCAACCCTCCAAACAGCTGATTCGACAGAATTAAAGGGATAGGAACCTTTAGGGAAAGAGGAGACTGCAATGAGTCTCTATCAATGGGAAGTGGGAGTGGAAACGCCTTAACCTGGCTCTGGTGGGGTGTGATTTGCGATGTGGAGCAGTGAGCGCAGGTGTGCGCAGTCACGTCCCTGCTACCTGCCGTGACCTCCTTTCTGCCATGCATGGCTACTGGGATGTGGTGCAGCAATATGTAGTTGCTGGATGCCTTGTCGTCCTCCTCGTTGCCCAATTACGGCTGACTAGGCAATGTTAACAGGTACGTATGGACTCATTTTACATGCCTTCTTCCATGTCTTTCTTCCCGTATATAAGACAAAACGGTTACCTGTCATGCACATGCAGGCCACTGTTAAACGTTGGGTTATCTGACCAGGAAGGGGTGGTAAAACAGGACTTTTATCATCTTCTAGGATCCTTTGAAGCATATAGCTTTCTACGACGGCACTCCCTTATCCCAGCACAGCATTACATCTCCCTCTAACTTTAGGAGCCCATTCTACAGTGGGCAGCAGCTCCTGTGGTGCACTGAGCACTGCAGCAAAATGAACAGTCATGGAGCAGGAGGACGTTTGTGGCACCATGGTCATAAATGGTTCACACAGCTGAGATTTTGGGGGAAAACTACAAGGAACCATGAAGCAGAAGCTGCTCTTCCTGCTCAGCACCTGTGGATCAGCAAGTCTACCTTTGCCTGCTTATAAGGGGAATGTAGCGGAGAAATGAACACAAATTTTAACTGGGTTAGTTACTTTGCTGCACACACAAAATCCTTTGCCTGGCTCAGCTCCAGTAAACACTGAAGCAATAGGCTGCGGAAGGGTATTTGTCACAGAACTTGCTGTGCTTTGTTGCTGTTTTTCACTTTCTGTGCTAAACTGCTGTAACTCGTTATGTTGATAAGTTCAAGACTCATCACCTGCAGCACTGGGCACCATCAACACCCAGAAAGGGAATGGTGAAACTCAAATGTACTTATAATGAATAAAAAAAATAAAATGATGTCTTGGGCAAAGTTGTCTGACATGGATGTCCTCAATGTCTTAAAAGCTTCCTTAGACACTTTCGAACCTGACCCATGATTTCAGAAAGTCAGTAATTTCAGCTAAAATCAGAGCTCTAAAAATTAAGAAAGATATGTCTAATATAAATATCCAGTTATAAATAGTGGCATCCCTTTTTGTCTTTGTCTAATATTTTTGTGAAATCAATAATAAAACCACCTACCAGCATATACTGCTATGCTGGAAACCAATGCAAGTACTCTAAAGCTGGCCATATGTGTTGCCCTATAGAAATGCTTGATCCTCTGAACAGAGTTGAGATGCAGATGTGTAAGGCTATTTGTGACCAGCCCAGCTGGGTTTCCTCATGTAGAAGCATGGCCCCTCAAGAACTATATCCCACATGCAAGGTGCTTTCGTGAACTTTGGAAATCACCAGTTCATTATAATGTCCCAGAATGGTGTACATTGATCCAAGGAGCCTCCTGCTGCTTCTTTGTGAGGTGGGACACAGAGAGTCCGTCTCTAAAGGTGACAATGGCATTGGCCCACTTTCTTTTTGGCAAGATGGGTGCAATCTGTGGCAACTCATCTGCCCGCTCCCACAGACCGATTCAATTCCTGGCTGGTTTGGGCAGTCCTGATTTGAACTATTGCAAGCACAATTAGATGAAATCAGAAAACACTGCAGGTGTTAACTTTGCAGAGCAGGCTTGTACAAAAAACACATTGGAGGATTTTATGTATTGATTAAGTGGAGTAATATTAATATATCTTTTGCCTCCAGTCAGTTTCCCTCTCTTCAGAACATCCCCAGTTGGGAACCAAGATATTTTCCCTTATTCCAGCTGAATACTAATGCCATAAACTTTGGTGTGACTGTTTGACCTGTGCCTCTTCTTTCTCCCATATTTTATACTATTTACTTTGTTTTATCTGGTTCTCCAGAGATAATCATTTCACCGTTTTTTCCATGCTCCCTCTCACGTGTCCTCCCATCCCACCACTGACGCAGCGACTGATGGTAGGCAGCTCTGTCTCCCTTGACCTCGTCAACATCAGAAAGCATTTTCAAATCTCAGTCATCTCTGACAGCCTTTGAGCAGAGAAATGAGACAGTCTCCCTGACACAAAGGCTTCTGGCCTGGGGTAAAAAAACTCCTTTTGAAACAACAACAACAAAAAAATCCCTCCGAACACACCACACAGCTTTTCGTTCCTCTTGCTATGCAGCCCCTGTATACCGTATTAGTTTTCAGAGATTACAGTCTTTTTTTTTTTTTTTTTTATTGTTGGCCAACTACCATAGCTAAGATACTTGGCTGTATTGCTCTGCAGTTTTACAAGAAAGAGAGGCAATAGTTTACATACAGCAATTGTAATGCCTGAGTCTGTGCAGGTAATTGGCCCTAAGCTTGGTTTCAAAGGTTGCTTCTGCATACAGAGGCTGATAAAAGCGTATGCTGAAGAAACGTGGTAGACTTTTCTGGAGTATAACATGCAGATTTCTGTTCAATGGAGAAACTGAGGCACTGGGAGGGTTGTGTGAACTGCTTAAACCTCCTCTTTCCTGCCTACTATTTCTGTTTTGCGAGATCACATGGAGTACAAGCCTCTTGTAAAAGTATTAGCTCTCCAGCACCTTAGGACAACACCTACAGTTAGGTTAATGTCCTACTTTTCCACTTCCCACTTACTGTAATGGAAAGCTGCTTGCCTGGATGCAAAATTCATCACTTCGCATTCCAAAATATAGCCCTATGAATTTCATTGTTATTGATGCCTGGCTTCATAGAGATGGAAATTATGGGCACACCAGTAGGGAGGGAAGGCAAGTGAATGTATTAAATCCCGCAATGCTGGCTGAGATGGGACAGCTCAGTTGTTGATTCCCACAGCCCCCAACCTCCTGCAGTAACGTGTAACTATTGTTCCGTGCTTTTTATCAAAACAGACACGTTTGCTGGGGTTTTGCGTCTTGCCACGTTGAAGGGACAGATGCTCTTGCTCATAATGTGCACGAATTCCCTTCTATTCTTCTCGACAGTGGTGTGCTGAAGATTTGTGCTAGAAATGGCTGTTTCTCAGCCCTTCTGCCAGGCTGCCTCCACTGCACAAATCCACCCTGGCTTTGCATTTGAAGAGTTTAGGCAGTCATCAGCTCCCAAAAACAGCCCAAATTGAAGGGGAGATCTGAATATCTCACAGTAGGAGCACAGCCCCTTGATGATCTTTCTGTTGGAGCAATTGTTTATGACAAGAGCACGGAGGGAAAATACTGTGATCCTGATTCCTTATGTTTTCATCGTTTTGGACTCAGATCTGTTCTGATAAGACCAAGAGCAGCGTTTGACTCCATTCTTAATCCAGTCAGACTGCTGGGGAGCAAACCCAGGGGGTTCAAGTACAGCAAGAGCACTTATGGCATGGTATGGCATGCCTTGTAGCTGAGCTGGTACAGCACATGCAAGCTAGCTGCAAGGTCTGACTTTAATCCCCAGCTGTGACTTGGTATTTCTTTCTCATTAAAGGCTGCAGGGCTGTCAAAGTTGGGTGAACGGTTGCAGATAAATGTCCAGAAAGACTCTTACTCCTAAGGAATGTGCATGTCTTTATTGAAACAGAAGGAATCCTTGCTGAGTGAAGAAATGGAAAGTCCCATCCAAAATGAACTGTGAACTTTGTGCCACAGATGGGACCAATCAGACCTCCCTTGTCAATGTTTCCGCTTTTCATCATGGAATAATAAATAATAATTATTACAAAGTCCCTCATGGGTCTTTTTTTCTTTTTCTTCTGTCCCTGCTCCCCCCCCCCCCCCCCCTTTATCATACAGCAAGACTGTCAGTATTTATGGATCTTCTATTGCTAATGATGAGTTTGGATTTTGTTTTGTAGATCTGGATCAGTCTGAATTTCTGGCACTGTTTTCATGGAACATTAAGTGCCAAGATTGCTAGATAAGTGCTTGTAAAATAGAAATGAAATAAATAAATACAAGTATAGCTGCAATAGCCCAATTTACATCTTTTCAAGACTTCATCTGATAAAAGCATAAAACCTCAGTTTAAAGTCAAATACTGTGGGATTTTTTTCTTGTCTAAAAAGGAAGAATTAGTAAAAAGGAGGGAGGCAGAATTTAAAAAGTTCTGAAATTCTGAAAGGGACATTTTTTGTTACACCTGGCTTTTGTTAACCAGCAAAAGTATATTTTTTACATAAAATACGATTTATTTTACCAACCAATGCTTCAAGAGAAAGATAAGATCTTCTAACAGTTCCAAAGATTTAGCTTAAAAACGAGCTTTTGAGCATACAAACCTGTCTTTATATTTTTTCTCGATAACTTTCCCCTACTGTTGGGAGCAAAGAGAATTCCAGTGGCCAAACAGCCAGAAGTTACTTGTCAGGTATTTACAACTTCACATTTTCATCATTCCTTGATGAAAGGATTGTTTGCTTGCTTATTTTTTAGTGTCTCTCTTCTCGCTACTTCAAAGAAAGTTAGTAAGTGTGCTTTGGGACAACTTTCAGCAGGTATTCAATGTTTTTATTTCCATGGCTTTTCAAAGATCATTCCTAAAGAGAGGAACTTTTAAGTTTTCCTGCAGCTTCACATAAGGATGGTAGATGCATTTGTTCTTCAACTTGAATACATGAATAATTTCATTGGACTAAGCTTAATGATGTTCTTAGGGACTCTATTAAGATGGTATCCAATATGGAAGTCTTACAGCCCTGACAACACCTGATAAAAAAAAAAAACAAACTTACCTATCTGATGGCGTATCATAAAAATGGTTTCTCACCTGGCCTTGCCATAGGTGAGTCAATTATTTTTGATCTGAAGAGGTGTAAGGAAGGATTACCTCCCTTCTCTATTCCTCCTGTTTAGGTGGCTCTTGATGCACTGGTGTGATTGTTACAGGCTTGGGTTGGGTTTTTGTTGCTGTTGTTATTTAGATCGTTACGTTAGCAGGAATCACCTACATGCAAAGTTATTTACCTAAGCCACAGACGACAGCAAATAGTATTTAGCTAGAGCTACTTTCCTCTTTCCTTCATGTTTCCACCTACTAAAGAATTTTTACTCTAGGAGGAAAGAAAAAAAGGCAAACACTTGGTCCTTTTCTAATAGTCCAGGCAAAGAAGCCAACGCAGAACAACAGCTAGGGTATGATTTATTGATCAAACTTCATTTCCTGAGTAGTATTTAGCATCCATGCACTAATAAAAAGAAACAGAAAGCTCTGCTTGCCTCCTCAAATCCTGGAGCTTGCTGTTGATTCTTCTGAATAACATTACCTGAATCGAACGCGTAAGGCTGCTCTTGGCTTTGTCCCTTTTTGAGCCTCAAGGTATGATTTCCATGGACCAGCACTGAAAAATACCTAAATATTTCTCCCTGCTGCCATCTCTCCAGGCACTCCCAGCAGTTGAATCACAGTGTCTTGACTGTATTAGGCTCCAGGGGGTAAGCTTGTTCAGTAATAGCCCTGACCTTTTCCTAGTGTTGTCATTCCAAATGACATTTATGGCATAAACAAGCAGTGACACAAAACTGACAGGCCAAGTTGCCTTCTGAGAGGAGAATCACAAAATAAGAGAAAGAGTTCTAAAACCATTCCCTATTTTTTTAAAAAAATAAAATAATTAAAAAAATATCCCCCTCCAGATTCCAAACATTCATCCTTTAGGTGGCAAAAATTATTTTACTGGTTGATAAACCTTCTATGGCCCTTATTTTTCAGAAAGTGCCATCATTTTGATTCTGCAACCAGGCTTTAATCATTCTGTCTTTAAACAAATGCAATTGGGAGAGAATTATTCAAGAATCATGTTTAAAAAAAAAGAAAAAAAAAAAGACCCACAAACATGAATGGGAAGATCCATTCCCTACATTTTAACTGTCTAAGACTGCCTCATCTGTGCCTGTCTGTCTCTGGTTAGTAGAGAGAGATAAGTCGCTGCGTGGTCTGAGTCATTCCACGTTTGCATGAGAAGAATCTCTTTAGAGTGCCTACATCTCTAAATCATCTATGCGAGAAGTTAAGATGGATAGTTTAGACAAGGTATCTGAATTGTAGGTGTTTAAAGTTAGAAGAGATGAATCCTACCTCATCTTAGTATTCAGATTGCATTCACAACTTGCAAGGCATCATAAGATTATTTATTAAAACAATTGCCCTCATTCCTAAGGGCCTCTGTTAATATCTCAGTTGGAATTAGGCTTGGTTTTATGGTATAATACGGTATAGGGATTTACTCTGGAATTGTTTCTGTGGAACTTCTATTCCCAATGAGCAGGTCTCTCAGA